>NW_022196903.1:128076139-128110357 GCF_008632895.1 Mastomys coucha
CCCCCCCCCACTCTCCCACTCCGTCCACCTCACCTCAGTGCACACACGCCTTGCTGAGTGTTTCTGTGGTGGTTGGTGAGGTGTTGAGAGGACAGGGCTGCTCTCCTGGCACCTTTCGGTCACGAGGTGCATGTGAAATTTTCCCATCACGCTGAGGAGTTCCACCCATCAAAACATAGTCCCATCTTTCCTGCAGCTGGCACACAGAGCAGCACAGGATGTAGATGGCAGTCTCCTCTTTTGGGGGTACAGGAAGGTGACGTGCATTCTGATTTGGCCCACTGGGGTTTCATTTGTATGTTCTCTCTCTCTTGAGGGGAACATTACTCCTTCCTTCACTACCAAACCCAGGTTCCTTAGGAGTCTGTTCATACACAGCTTTGGTGACATAACTAAAGATAGGCGTGTGACATTTTTTATTGAGTCCTGCCTGCTAAGCTCTGAAATGTTCCAATTTTCCAGTCTTTACAAACATCCTTAAAACAAGTTACATTATCCTAAACTTATAGATGAGGAAAGAGAGATTGTAGTAATTAAATAATACTCTTCCAGGCCAAGGGGCAAATGGAGACTTGATTGTGTGCGTGCGTGCGTGCATGTGTGTTTGTGTATCTTCTTCAATCCCGCTAGCTTAGATATTGGGGCACAGTTTCTCACTTGAACCCAAATCTCACCAAGCCTGCTAGCTTGCTTCAGGATCCCCTGTCTCTGCTTCCTCTTTGCTGGGATTGTAGATGAGCTACCACAACCACCCAGCGGTTCTGAGTGCTGCGTGTCCGAGCCCTGGTCCGCACACTTTCATGGCGAGCGCTTTTTACTTGCAGAGTCCTATGTCCCGACACACAAAGCTAAAACTTAAATCTAGGTGAGGTTCACAACCGACCAGAGTGTTCTTCTCATGGTTTTTTTGTAAGTTTTCAGTGTTCTTACAGCCTGAAAATAGAGGAAATGGTTGGAAAACGAGACAGTTTCATAGAGATTATGCTATTAAGGCGATTTCTAGGACCCTACGAGGGCACAGTGGCTCTGGTAACCCCTTTGTGCGATAAACGTAAACACAAAATGTCACAGAGAATTTTGCAGAGGTCTTTTAGTTCATGACCTATTTTATTTTTCTGACTCAACATCTCAGTAGCCCAGGCTGGCCTCTAAGTCACTGTGTAGTCAAGTAGGCAAGGTCTTCCTGCCTCCTCCTCTCCAGAGCTGGGATAATAGGACATTACTGTGCTGGGTTTTATGTGGTACCCGAGGACAGAGCCCAGGGCCTCGTTGCCTGGTGGGCAAGCACTCTTAACAACTGAGCTACATCCCAACCCTGGTTCATGATTTTTAAAAACTTACTCAAAATTGGAAGGAATAAACCTGATCGGCTGGTTTTCCCCGGATGAGTAGACAGTGTGATGGATAGGGTCTGAATCTGATGCTGGAGTCTGGACGTGGAAGCCAGTGACCCCGTGCAGCTCTCCCCTGGAAGCCAGGCCTTCCTTACAGTTGCTGCCGAGAGGCACCACAGAGAGAGAGCTTTTGGCTGCCCCTGGCCAGGGCCTTTACTGATTATGGAAAAAAAAAAAAAAAAAAAAAAAAAAACACTTGTTTCTCTAGTCTTACTGGAATAGTATTGATAAATGAAGTGTCAAAGATGACACCAGCCAGGAAATGACATCGTTTGTTATATATTTTAACTGTGTAATGCCTGAAGGAGCCAGAGAGCGCCATGAACATGTGCCAGGCCACCTGGGTTCAAAGACGTTCTGACTTTCCCAGTTTACCTGCTCTCTGTCTCGGGGCAAGTTAGTTCCTCCGTGTGTCAGAGAAGGAAAATAGCAGTACCTGCCTAGGACCACGAAACGGAGAATGAACTACCCTGAGAACTGCCCCCAGGAAAAGCACCTGTCAGGAGGCACCAGTAAATGTAGTAAATGTCATTCGTTGTCATTATTCGTTGGCACGTCTTCCCGTTACTTAGTTGAGTTTTTAATCATCCTTTTCTTGTAAATTCTTAATTGTGATAAAATATGTATAAGCCGTATGTAGCCTGACCTGTGCTTCAGCACACTTGAGTGGGGTTGAGTAACTCCACCTCAGAGTGAAATGGTCCTTTTCCTTTTTTTGCTTCCAATTCTATGTTTCCTAACCTTCATCTTTGGGAACAGTCTTTGTGCTTGGCTCAGGTGTCAGATCTGTGCATCCCATGCCCTAGACTCTCTGGGCACCATCTCTTTCAGAACTGCTCTGGGGACTGTGTCAGTCTTCATTGTTTGCAGAGGATGGCCTGTTAGGTAGTGAGCACGTGTTGCTGTGCCCCCTATCTAGAACCTTCTGTCAATCTCTGTTTGTCTCCTCTTACATTTAATATAAGATTAACCTTCTTACCCCTCTCTACGCTGGGATTCTAAAAGCTGGCATCAGGTCATGAGAGGTCCCTGGAGAATAAGAACAGGCCCAGATCGCCACTTCCTATTCCCAACTAAAGGATGACAAAATGGAGGCAAAGCCCCTTCCTTCCTGTTTCAGGGCCATGGCGGACTTGCCCTTGTCCTTTCTGACCTCCATCCCCTCTTCAGCATGTGCTGGCCACAGCAGAGGAAGCCACCGGACAGTGCACATAGTCTCTTGGCATCTCCCGCCAGCCCTCAGTCTTCCTCCTCTGTCTGCGGTGGTCTGAAGAATGCCTTCAGGTCTGGGATGAGTCTAGCCTCTCCAGCCAAAAGTTCCATGGACGGGAGATTCCTATACACATGAGTAACTCCAGAGAGGGGCAGAAAGTCTCTGAGAAACTTTGGGAAAATCTAGCCAGTCCCCTGGAGATCAGGCACTGGACTCAGTGGATTTCAACTCTAAAGAAGGACATTCTCTGCTGAAGGGCTGCTGATCCAAGACTCTTCAGCCTTAGCTCTGTGCTGCTCTCTCCCCACTCTCTGTTGGCTATTTCCCCACAGGTCTAATTGGCTCATTTCAGATTGTCTTTTTTTTTTTTTAAAGACAGGGTCTCATATAACCTAAGCTGGCCTCAAGCTCACTATGTAGCCAAGGATTACTTTAAATACAGCTATCCATCTCCATCCCTCATTTATTTGATGTTGGGGATCAAGCCCAGGGCTGTGTGCATATTGGGCAAGCACTCTACAACCAAACTACCTCCAAACTCCCCTTGATTTATTTGAGGATTTATTTTATTTTGTGCGCGTGAGTGTTTTGCCTGCATGTGCGTATATGTATACCCAGTGCGTACAGTTTCCCTCAGAACTGGAGTTATGGATGGTTGTGAACCGTGTGGGTGCTGAGAACTGAACACTCCTCCTCTGTAAGAGTGGCCAGTGCTCTTAACCCTTGAGCCGTCTCCCTAGCTGACATCCTACCCCTGCACCCTGATTCCTTAAATCACTTCTTTCGGCTGCTGGGTTGAAACCGAGAGAGGCCTCTCTACTCCGCCACTGACTATGCCTGCAAATGTGTAGATGATCTATGCTGGCCCACTGGAGGGGACAACTCACTTGCAGGCAGCAGCTGTCTGGCCTGAGGGAAGATCAGTGAACCAGTTTTGTTTGTTTGTTTGTTTGTTTGTTTGTTTCCTTCAGCCCGTGTGTTACCAAATGCTTATAAAAAGTCCAGGGTTTGTTGTTTATTGAACTCTACCCTCCAATCACAGCTATTTACTTCTTAGGCCCTAAAGGGGAATTCAGCTGAGATGGCCAGGTAAAAGGTCAGTAGATGGTCTCCGACCAAGCGGAAACTGGGACTGGGAAGTCTAGCATACTGCTAGGCTGCTGTAACAGGCACAACACTAGACAGCTGTAGACACAGCACTTCAGTATGTCTTGCTCTGGAAGCCCACCATCAGGGTTGGTTTCCTTGAAACCTGAGGGGAAGGCCTGGCTACAGAAGTCTGTTTGGCAGGTAATCCATAGTGTTGCCTGTCTTGGAGGCCCTGCCCTGCCCTTGGCATAGAATTCTTCCCGTGTGAATGTGTCTATGTCCACAACCTCCTTTCTACAGAGGTACCAGTCATTGAATAGTAAGATGTTCTGTTTCCCCTTCGTTGCTGTGACAAGCATCATGACCCAAAACACTGGGACTGAAGACATGGCTTGTGGATTTAGAACACTTGCTGTTTTTCCTGAGGACCCACCAGATTCAGTTCCCAGCACCCATGTGGCAGATAACAACTGTCTATAACACCCATTCCACAGGATCCAGTGCCCCCTTCTGGCTTCCATAGGCATTGCATGTACATGGCTCACAGGTGAACAAACAGAACACCCATACACATAAAATTTTCAATTACATAAAAATTACCACATAGGTAATTTTTGGCTTACAGGTTACATTTCCATCACTGAAGGAAGTCATAGCTGGAACTTGATGCAGAAAGCATGGCTAAGCAGTGAAGTGGAGCCTCTGCCATCAGACAGCTCTGTGGAGCCTCTGCCATCAGACAGCTCTGTGGAGCCTCTGCTGCTGTTTGTCCACTTTACTGAGTTAGGACTAAGAGCATTACTTTTTTTTTTTTAACTTCTCTTTATACTTTTTTTGGTACTGACCAAGAGCTAAGCATGTTTTCTATGGTATTCTGACCTTTTTTACTCTTTTTTTTTCTGAAGCCCTCTCTTATTTTGCCACAGGAGTACTTGTTGCTCTTCCTTGCAAATGGCAGCTTTCCTTCCCCTCTCCGTCCCCCTTCTCCTGGCAGCTAACCTACCCTGTTGTTTTCACTAAACTTGGCCCGTGTTTTCCTTTCACGAGAAGAAAAGACCGTGGAGTTATGCTTATTGCTGGTTATCTCCCAGGCTTTCTCCCAGGCTCATAGTTAGCTTTCTTGTATAGCCCAGGACCATCTGGCAGGGAATGATGCTGCCCACAGTCGACCGGACCCTCCTAACACATAAAATGACCTCCTCTTAACTAATTATGTCTCCAAGGATCTCCTTTTCATAAAGGCCACCTTCTGAGAGCCTGGAAGTTTAACGTACAGATTTGGGAGTGGGAAGGCACAGTAGAGAACCTAATAACAGGGTTAAGAGGACGTGATGTTGTGTGTCTGAAATAAACGTTCACCTCATAGAGCTTGAGCTGGCGCCTTTAACTTTTGCTTGGCTTTTACAAAACTGCTGAGGTGTGGTCCTCTCTGGAATCCTGTGAAACACAGTGGCCTGAGGCTACTGAGTCCCCTGACTTATTTCTCGGAGCCTGGGGATGATATGGGGTGACATGTATGTTGACATGGGATCTATGTTGACATGGGATCTATGAACATGAGATATCTGCCATAACCTTTTTAGACTTACTAATTGCTTCTATGTGACTGAATTGGGGCTTTTCGATGAATTCAAATAAAAATGATAGAAACAAGGGGATCAGGAATTCAAGGCCATTGTTAACTATATAATGAGTTCAAGATCAGATTGGTCTACATAGGATTCTATATCTGTTACTTTTCTAATTGCTATGACAAGATGGCAAACAAAAGCAACTTGAAGGGAAAGTCTTTTGGCTCACAGTTTGAAGGCACAGTCCATCGTCGTGAGCAAAGCACATTGGCAGGAGGGTGAAGCCCCCAATCATGTTATATCCATAGTCAGAGCAGAGAGACATGAAAGCTGGTACTGAGCTTGCTTCTCCACTCCATTATGTCTGTAATACCAGCCCATAGGATGGGGCTGCCTGCAATTCAGGGTCTTCCTCTTTACTTAAACCCTTCTGAGAACACCCTTAAACACACCTAGAGGCATGTTCTCGTGGTGATTTCATAACCTAGGAAGTTGACAGTCAAGACTAGCCATCACCGATCTGGTCTCTCTCTCTCTCTCTCACACACACACACACACACACACACACACACACACACACACGGGTGGGAGTTGGGGTAGAGAGATAGGGGTGGGGGGCCTAATAAATGATATAAAAGAGGATGCAGATTCTTATTCTCATCTCTATTTTATTTGTTTGGTTCAAACAGTGGGATCCTCTGCGTCTAAAGATACTTATAAAGACAAAGCTCTGGGCTCAGAAAGCTCACTGTCAGCCACAAAATGGATGTTCCTCACTGGGCTTTAGGCTCTTTCCTTTGCGCCTCAGTGTCTACACTCACTACGCGTAGCTCCTCCCTCTTCCTTGTGCGTCCCCTCCCCTATCAAGACCTTCAGAACCAAGGTGGCACGATGGACAGTCTCCTGGTTCTCCAGTTGAGCAACTTACCAAGCACAAACCCAGACTTCAAGGCCACCCCCTCCCCAACACCCAAAAAAAAAAAAAACTGACACAGGAGACTCCCACATCTGAGGGAGTCTCATGCACTCACTCACTGTCTAAGCAGTGTATTTCCTGTGTCCAGAGCCCCTCTGCCTGTCGGCTCCAGTCTCTTAAGTTTCCACACTCGGTGCCAACTTAGAATAACAGAGCAACAGGCAGCAGGGCAGGATCGGAGCCTGCTCCATCCGTGGGTGCAAGCTTTGTACCGAGACAAAGCTTGGAAGGTCTTGTTGCAGACCTTTCGGCCTTCCCAGTGGCTGTGCCCAGACCACCAGGAGCCGGGAATTAAATACCCTCAGATCCACTTGTCTACCATTAATGTTATCAGCTCCATCAAGTGCTTCCTCTCTCGGTGGTGTCTGCAGAGAAATAAATAAATCAAGCTCTTCCACATCTTGTTCCTGCCCAGGATCCAAAGTCTGAAGTCCGCTCTGAGTTGAATTATCTGGACCACTGTCTCCCTCCTTCATTGTTCCCGAAGACCTGGGCAGGAACAGAGAGTGAAATCTCCCCAGGACGTTACATCAGCTCCCCTCTTCCCCTTGGCGTGAGAGTGCTTCCGCTCAGAGCCCTCCCTGACTTCCTAAGGTTTGTTAGGCTTGCCCCAACTACCCACCCACACCAAGGCCTTGAAGCCAAGACATCAAAGAGAGCCTGCAGGTAACCAGATTATTGACCAACGCCTGTGTCTGTTTTGTAATTCAGAAGACGGGAAATGGATTCCGGAGATGAGATATTTTTCTAGTTCGTGGTCTCCACGGTCCTCAATAGTCTTTTAAGTAAAGAGGGACATCTTTTAAGCAAAGAGTGACATTTAGAAAATATTTGAAACCCAGAATGAAACCTTCCCAAGTAATTACTTTCCAGTAACCTTGCACTGAGAAATAAAAAGGAACCACGGTCAGTTTGTCTTTATGGGCAGCAAAATTTAGGTCCATTTTAGCTACAAAAAACAGTGCCCTAGAAGGAGTATGAGGCAAATGGCATGCACCAGTCCAACCTCTGTCCAGGCAACATAGATCAAGACTTCTTTTTTTTTTTAATTAGATATTTTCTTTATTTCAATTTCAAATGATAGCTCCTCTTCTGGTTACCCCTCCGAAAAACAAAAAAAACCAAAAAACAAACCCTGTTTCCTCCCCCTCTCCCTACTCACCAACCTACCCTCTCCCACTTCCTGGCCCTGGCGTTCCCCTACACTGGGGCATAAACCTTCACATGACCCAGGGCCTCTCCTCCCATTGATGACTGACTAGGCCATCCTCTGCTGTACATATGCTGCTGGAGCCATGAGTCCCACCACGTCTGCTTTTGGTTGGTGGTTTAGTTCCTGGGATCTCTGAGGGTACTAGTTAGTTCATATTGTTGTTTGCCCTAAGGGGCTGCAAACCCTTCAGCTCCTTGGATCCTTTCTCTAACTTCTTCATTGAGGACCCTGTGCTCAGTCCAATGGATGGCTGTGAGTCTCTACTTCTGTATTAGCCGAGTACTGTTAAAGCCTCTCAGGAGACAGCTATATGAGGCTCCTGTCAGCCAGCACTTGCCGGCATCCACAATAGTGTCTGGGTTTGATGATTGAATATGGAAAGGATTCCCAGGTGGAGCAGTCTCTGGATTGTCCTTAGGCAGACACAGTAGTTCATACCTACAATCCTAGCACTTGGGAGTCTGAGGCAAGACAATTGCTTTGAGTTAGGATTGCTACAGAGTAAGACCCTGTCTCTTAAGAAGAGAAGGGACAACGCTTTTCTAGTAAAAACTATCCATCGCTGATAGAGAAGTAGAGAGGACTCTTTAAGGAAGCGCCGTGTGCCCACCACTACACTCAAGACCCTGTCACCGCCAAACTGTTCCCTCCATATCCCATATCCCTGGCTCTTTTTCACCTCCCATGAGTATCATTTCAGCCATAAATACTTCTGGGTAGGCCTACAGAGATAAAGGCTGCTTATAAAAGGAGAACCACAAAGCCAGTGTTTCAACTCGACACAGGTAGCTCCTCTGCCTGTGCTTTCAGTGGTCACCCGCTGGAAAACGTCTACAGCGTGAAGCAGAATCTTAGAAAGGGCCTCAAGGTTGCAGTGGTTGGTGGATCTCCCCTGCTCCCTCTTTAAAAGCAAGCAGTCATAGCTGAACAGCTGCTTAATGTATGCTGGCTGGCTTTGATTGTCCCTTAGAAGAGGCCTGGGTCCAAAGTTTAGATTTGGGTTTGGGGGGGGTGGCCATGGTAGTGGCGGTACGGATGTTGGTTGATTGGATGGTTGGTTGGTTGGTTGGTTGGTTGGTTGGTTTTTGGTTTTCCAGATTTGGGGGTGTTTATTTATGGTGAGACAGGTTGGTGATAAGACCCAAGTCTAAACATGAATTCTCTTTATATTTCGTACATACACTACACTTGTAGCCTGCAGGAAATCCGATGGAATGTTTTTTCAGCTGTTTTGTTGATGAAACAAATGTCACAATGTGGTGTTTTCCACTGGTGGCATTTTATAAACACACTCAGCAAGTTTCAGATTCTGGGGGGTTTTTGATGAACAATTATCATGTTGATTCTGATCTTCCCTCCCACCTACCCCGTACCACCTTCAGGATTCATAGCCCACACATTCTGATTTTTAAGACAAGGTCTTCACACTCACTATGAAAATCCACCGTATAATCCAAGCTGGCCTGAAGCTCCTGACAGTACTCCTGCCTCAGCCTCCCAAATGCTAAAATTCAAGGCTTACACCATCACACCCAGCCCAAGACTGTGCTTGACTGACCACTTTCAATGCATTTGCTAACTTGCTGTGCCGCGGACCGGGTTCGTTGCAGGGACCCCAATTTCCACAGGATGAGAATTCTGGTCAGGTGGACAATAAGTTGGCGGATGACAAACAGACTCGAGACACAAGGGTGTGTTGAATCTGAATGTATTTGTATAAGGTGAAATTCAGGCTTAAATACCATACAGCAAGCAGGGCAGATGACAAGAGTCACATAGGCAGGTGGGGGTTACAGCAGGGGACGCAAGACTGAGGTCACGTAGGCAAGTGACCTCCACACCAAGGTCAGCAGGGTCTGGTAGCTAAGTGTGAAGCAGGAGGAAGAGGAGTGCCTATGTGCCATTTCCATTGTGTGTAACCTGCTTGGGTTTGCTGAGCTTCTGGAATTTTCTAGTTTCTTGTTAATATTATGGCTCTAGTTACTAAAACTTGGCCTTTATTTCTTCCCTTTCCCCTCCCACCCATTCCCTGCACACTTTAGGTGTATTTGATTAGTTAATGTCATGATTTGTTGGTTTCCTCTCTCACCTCCAGTGTGCTAGCACGTCTGTCCAATCTACTCTTTTATTTCCTATATTGTCCTTTTTGGCTCTAGAGTCATTATTTTTGTTTCCTACGTTTCTGTTTTGACAGTTCCTGTACATCATATCTTATTGTAACGGTGATGTCCCTGAAATGCTAACAGCTCCTTAAATTCCTTTAAAGTCTCTGCAGCTAATCCCATCAATGTCACAGAATCTGTTTCTGTTGGTGGCCTTTTAATAATAGGTCACATCTTCTGTGTCTAGAAAAACTGTGTATGCTGAACTTTACGGTTAGCACATTGAAAGAGACTTCGGGCTGTGTACATTTCCCGTGAAGAGCCGTGACCCTTATGCTTGCAGATAGTTCAGCCATTGGCCAGTCTCTTTAGCGTGGAGCAGCTGGTTTACATTTTTCTGGGGGCAAATCTATCTCAGCTTTGCCTTCAGCCCTCAGCGCGGACCCTTTGTAGTGTAACACAGGCCTTGCTACACTAACGTGTGGCCATGCTGGGGCGTTGAGGAGCCTTTTAACTTAGTGAGTCTCAAGCTCTGACCCATTTCTCCGCTACAGTGGTCAGGAGCTGGGACTTCTGTTCATTCCTCTCAGCCACACAGCCCTTGCTTCCGAGTCCCCCGGGTGTGTGCATTGTTCAGGAGTCAGACAAGAATGTGAGAGAACTTTAGCATGCTGTTTAGGGAGTTCTCTGCTGGTATGCTGTCCTTGATGAGGCTTCCGCAAGTGTCTCCATTTTTGGCGCCTACTTGCATCCTGGCAGCTCACACAAGTTCTTTTCATCTTCAGACTGCCTTGTCCAGTAACTGATGAGGGTACTCTTGGGGAATGGTTCTGTGTGTGTGTGTGTGTGTGTGTGTGTGTGTGTGTGTGTGTGTGTGTAATATATGTGTGTGTATGTGTGTAATATATATATAATGTATGTGTGTATAATATATGTGTGTGTAATATATATAATGTGTGTGTAATATATGTGTGTGTGTGTGTGTGTGTGTGTGTGTGTGTACATTGTTGTGCTCTAGGAAGGCCCCACCTTTTAAGAATAAAGTTCCTTGTGTTTCATCTATTTGGGGTCATTGACCAATATCTTCACATGGATTTTTTTTAGTTTATTGTATCCATTTTCTGTGAAGTCTACCTGTAGGAAGTTTGGGTTGAAAGGGCCACTCTGCCGTTATTGAAACTGGAACTCCTCTTTCTTTTGTTAGTGAATTGTGGCTGGTTTTAAAGCCTTTACTGTACCTTTCATATCTGACCATATTGCCTGAATACCAATCCTCAGCAGAATACTGAGATATCTTTTCATTCCTTTTTCTGGTTGGTTAGTACTCTTACCATTTAGTGATCTAGATTAGTAAATATGTGTCCTAGGATATCTGTCCCAGAGAAGAAGGATTATTGAATCTCTGGCATCAGGTCATACAGTAGTCATGAAACAGGCATTTCCCTTTCTCTGAGTCTTGTATGCTGTATTCACTATATTTTTTGTCCAGTGATGAGGGAGTCTAGTAGAATTTTAAAAAGAAAAAATTCTCTGTTTTCATTCTAACCTAATATAAACCGTATGTGAACCCCACCTTTTCCTCTGACCCTGGTAGAGTCCCACTTCCCTCTCTTGGGTTTAAACATCATAAACAAAGGTGTTGTCTTTGACATTGTTTTAACACTTGGAACTATAGGTAAGTTTGTGGCCAGAATAGGGATCCGCAAAAGTGCTCATTTTCCTGCTGAGTGAGACTGCCTCAGAAACACCCGTGGCCAGGGTGCCCCATGACGATAGATGTATACGAGTTAAATCTAGCTCATATATTGCTATGGGCAGATACCTGGCCTGAGCTTCAGCAGGGAACCGAAGTCTCCCATGAGCTGGTCCATCCTCAGCCCAGCCCCACAGCTACTTCACCTCTAGAGCTGTGGACACCTCAGCAGTATGTAAATCATAGTGCGATGAGGAGCATGCATTGTTGGGGTGCCTGTAAGCCTGCCCTTCCTGCTTCCACGACTAACTCTGAGTTCACTCTGAGTTCAGGATGATCGGCACACTCACAGACACACTCCTAAAGGCTCCCTCAAGTACAAAATCACCATTCTATAAAAACCTCAATTGTTGCTGCTGGGAACAAATTTCTGTACATGATTTTGTCCCCTGGGGTCTGTGTGACAAGTGCCGTAATACTTGCAGATTTTAGAATCTAATTCTGATCCTTTACCCACTGGCCGCACAGTGCAGGGAAGATGTCTGTGGTTCACTTTTATAATCTCTGAAATGGGTGTAGTGTATTTCCCTCCTAAGAATGATCCAAGTTTTAAATAATAAAACCGAGCACGTAGAATAGAGTTATCATTAATTGTCATCGCCAACAGCCATGACAATACCATAACAGGGAGAAAATGAAAACTTAAGCTCACCAGAGCATCTGGAGAGAGACCTCTAAAAACACCTCACTTCTGAAACCTGCCCGGAGGAGGAGTCCAGAGGGGAGGAGACAGAGAAGGCCACTGGATTCCTTGTGTTTTTCAGGCACTGACACATGCCAGATGTTGATGGACGTCCCTAGCTTGTCCAGGGTAGGAAAGCAGTTTCAAGTATGCTCTGTAGTTTTGTCTTAGCGAAGGGAGAACCACAGGGACCTGCTTTTAGAAAGGCTTCATACTCCGGTACTGCTGCCTACAGAGCCATGGTGAGCTCATGGGGCTGCGGACTCACGGTGGTCTGTGATTGATCTGTGATTGTCTTTCCTTTTGCCCCACAGACAACTGTGTCCAGAGGACACCCAGGACGCCGGCGGAGAGCGTGCACCACAACCCTCCCACCATTGAACTCTTACATCGCCCTAGGTCACCCATCACCACAAACCACAGGCCTTCTCCTGACCCCGAGCAGCAGCGGCCCCTGCGGTCCCCGCTGGACAACATGATCCGCCGCCTCTCACCAGCAGAGAGAGCCCAGGGGCCAAGGCTACAGCAGGAGAACAACCACCAGGAATCCTACCCCCTGTCAGTGTCTCCTATGGAGAATAATCACTGCCCACCATCCTCGGAGTCCAACCCGAAGCCTTCCAGCCCCTGGCAGGAGAGCACGCGAGTGATCCAGCTGATGCCCAGCCCCATCATGCACCCTTTGATCCTGAACCCCCGGCACTCGGTAGATTTCAAACAGTCCCGGCTCTCTGAAGATGGGATGCATCGGGAAGGGAAGCCCATCAACCTGTCTCATCGGGAGGACCTGGCTTACATGAACCACATCATGGTCTCTGTGTCCCCACCTGAAGAGCACGCCATGCCCATTGGGAGAATAGCAGGTGAGTGGGCCCAGCCCTCTCTCAGCCCCACCTCGGCCCAGCAGTAGCCAGGCAGCTAGCCGCACACAACTGGCAGTGTTACAGGCCTGCAAAGGTTTGGGGAGGATAAGGGGAAGCTTCTGCCTGCATGAGACCGAGTCCCTCGTGGCCTGGTTAATGAGCCACACTAGGAGAGAGTAGTTAATGAGCCTCAGAAATGTTAAGGAATGAATGTCCTCCATCCAGCTCACAAGGAGAGCTGCCTCAGAATCACAGCTGAGGGAAAACATTTAAAATCAAAGGTTTATGAAGTGCTCTAATGGGCCCATCCTGAAGTATCCAGGTGCTAATTAATGACCAGACACAGCCTAGAAGAACCTTTGTCTCAGATTCATGCCTGTAATTCTGTCCTGTTGACAGCAACTCAATGCCACTTTCCCCTTGGGAGAGGGGGCAGAATTGGGATTAGGGTGTTAGTAGGCAGGTCTTGCTATGTCATTTAGACAGAGAAAACTCACTCCCAGATTCTTCTTTCAGTTGTGATGGAAGGCCCCAATGCGCTCTCCTAACAAGAAACCAAGGGGAGGGGGGGGTAAGACTCTACCAATTAAAACTTTGCTAGCCTGCCCAAAATTTACATGGAATTCTCCAGAAGGCAGGCAGTATACACTGTTTGTCAAGTCTTTACCTCGAGGGTGTCTCTCCATTCATGAGCCATCCATGAAGCACCCACAGCGTACAGATAGATGTGACCCCTGTGCTGTATACAATGGCGCCTATGGCGTATAGATAGATGCGACCCCTGTGCTGTATACAGTGGCACCCATGGCGTATAGATAGATGCGACCCCTGTGCTGTATACAGTGGCGCCTATGGCGTATAGATAGATGTGACCCCTGTGCTGTATACAGTGGCACCCATGGCGTATAGATAGATGTGACCCCTGTGCTGTATACAATGGCGCCTATGGCGTATAGATAGATGCGACCCCTGTGCTTACAGCCGCGATTTAACCATCCAGCATCCTCTCCCTGGTAGACCTGAGTTTACAGGGAGAAGCACATGATGAAAGTTCCACGGCTTACCCGTGCAGTCTACAGGTGTTCATCTGTGCAACAAAAGGCCAAAGTGGTGAGGATGCAAAGCAGAAGCTGCGGCATTGGGACTGGAGGAGCCCAGAGCTGCACACTGGCTGGGGGGATGTGAAGCGAATGGCTGTGCTTCCCTTGGTGGAAGAGAGCCGGAGTTAGGGCAGAGCCCCATGCAAGTGCCGGGATAAAGGGCCCTTCTCCCCAGCTGGTGCTGCCGCATGTAGCAGTTCCCAGCAAAAGCCCTGCTTCACCTCTGCCTTGACTTCTTGTCTCTTCTCGTCTAAGTCATTTGTTTCTAGGTGTTTGTCTGTCCCTGAGTACACCTTCACCATTGCCTTGGCTTTACTGCTATAATAATTTACATCAAAGATGTTGAATTAAGAAAATAAAATGGGGAGGCTGGGGAGATAGCGCAGTCTTAACGCTCTCTGCTTAGGCCCCAGGCCCCAGGTGTCGTGGCATACACTTGTAAGCCCAGTACTTGGGGACAGAGATGTACTTCTTTGGGACTTGCTGGCCAAAAAACCTAGCCTACTTGACCAGTTCCAGACCAGTGATAGGCTAACCCTATCTCAGAAGACAAAGTAGATAGCACCACCTGTGCAATGACACCCAAAGCACATATATGCACATATATACACACATGCTCAAGCAAGCGCATACACACCCATGCACCCACATACAAGGCCACACATAGATCAAAAGAAAATGGGTACGAAAAGTATGGCTCAGTGGTAGGATGCTTGCCTAGCATGCATAAAGCCCTAAGGTTTGATGGTCAGAACCATAACAACAGCAGTAAAACAGCAGCTGTCTGTGGCTTGCAGGTTTTAAAAAGCTGTGCAACAAGGCGTGTGCTTCGAATTCAATTCAAAATAGTCCTGCAGGTTTAGATAGGGAGGAATGGGCTATGTAGTAAAATGGGGTTAGCCGTGAGGTATTGGGTGATTATGTGGGTGAGCGGATGCGTGGTGGTTCATACCATTGTTCTACTTACGCATGAGATTTGCTTTAATAATGAAGAAACTGCAGGATGGGTGGTCAGGGGGCAAAAAAGGAAAAAAAACTTACAGAAATATCTGAATTTCCTCAGGCAACTGGAAGAAAAGGGATGAGATGAGAACTTCTGAACGGTGGAAGTGACCTTAGCTGCACACCGTCTTGGTCCTTCCTCAGATCCTATTGCTTGTCTGTAATTCTCAGGACAGCCCTTTGAGGTTGAACCCCTGTGATGTGCATGGGTCATTTGTACAAGGGAAACCACAAAGGAGATCCAGCTCCGAAGACACCAAGGCTTTTCCCAAGCTCAGAAGAGAGTTTAGTGGCCTTGCTGTCACTTGGCTGCTGTCTGCAGTGACTCTCTAGCTTCCTTCCTTGTCCATGTCCACCCTCACTTCACCACAGACTTCTTGAGAATCTTAAGATAGGCATATAGGTCCAGAAAGAAAACATGTATGAGAAGGGAGGAGGGCCGAAGGAATTGTTTAGATATACAGCGCTCTTTTCCCCTTGTAAGTTGCACATCTGTTTCATCGGTTCTACCACTACTTTTAAAACCATAAACCCAAACATCAGCAGTGGATGGAGGAGGCTCAACACTTCAGATGCAACTGGAGGTGAATATCATAGTAAGCAATTTTAGTCGGTCTCACAAAGGCAAATTATCACACTTATCTCTCATTGGTGGGTCTTAGATTTTATGTAGATACTTAAGCTCATACAGGTACAGGTATGAAAATATAAGAAACTGTAGGGTCACAAAGGAAATGAACAGGAAGAGGGGAGGAAAGAAGAGGGAGGCAGGTGGTATGGCAGACTGCTCGAGCACATTTTATACTTGCGTGAAAGTGGCCTTATGTAACCCGGTGTCATACAAATGCAGGAGTTTCATGGAATGTTCAGCCAGTCCAGTGATGAGCCTGGGTATCCACAGATGCCGTGTCCTCAGGACACTTAGAAAGAGCTAGTGTGTGCTTTTCCTTGCCTCTAAGAAGGCAGAATATTCTAGAAGATTATCCCCGGGTTAGATCTTCTGGGGACAGTGCATTCATTCCTCCGGGATGACTGAGTCCCATACAAGTATATATTCATGTTCTTATGATCTTTGTAAATGTTGTAAAATCCCTAAATAGCTACATTACCTAATGTACCCAAATTCCAGATGAGCCAAGTTAACTGGCAGGCATTGCTGTTTCACAGAGGCGAAATGCTGGGGTCAGGGTCAGGTTGGGTGGTCGCTGGGGTCCCTTCCTGCTCTGCAAGTCCACAGTTCGACAGTGAGTCTTGATTCTTCAGCCCTCTTCAGAGGTGGTTCACAGCCCCACACTCCTTTTGCCCCTTTGGAAGACCCTCTACTCTTCCCTCCCCCAACCCTCTGTCTTTCTGGGCTCCTAAGATCTTAGTAAAAGTGATTCTGTCTGTTGAAGGTCAAACCCTGTGAGTCACTGCTGTTTGTACTGTAAGGTTCTGTCTAGTGAGCAGCCGTAGATGCTTTTAAATCCCTGCAAAGCGGCTGTTAGATGAGAAACCATAGTTCCTTGAAGCCCCTTAATTGAGCACAGGAAGAAATGAAAGTGCCGCCAAATGTCACACTGATGAGTAACTTCGCTGGAGGGTGTAGACAGAAACACCACTTACCAATGTGGAGCAAAACACAAGCCCAGATTCTTGCCATTCACGGGTAATTGGCTTGGGTATAGGAGGATTTGGGCGTTCAGACACCCAGGAGGAGTCTGCACTGCATTCTTGCAGGGTGGGAGTTCACAAAGACATGAGACTCGATCTTTGGCATGAAAGAGCTGAGGTTCACTATAAAAGTAAAGCACCTGGTGTATACTTGTCTTATGACTCCTACTAAGTACCACAGGAAGTCCGGGCTGCCTTTCAGATGGCCTTAAAAGAATGCTTAAGGGGCAGAGTGTGGCTTTAAGCCCAGCACTTGGGAGGCAGAGGCAGGCACATCTCTGTGGTTTCAAGGGCAGCCTGTTTTACAGAATGAACAAAATAAAATTTTTTAATAATTTATTTATTTTATGTACATTGGTATTTGCCTGCATGCATATCTGTGTGAGTGTGTCAGATTCCTTAGAACTGGAGTTGCAGACAATTGTGAGCCACCATGTGGGTGCTGGGAGTTGAACCCAGGTCCTCTGGAAGAACAGCCAGTCCTCGTAACCATTGAGCCATCTCTCCAACCCCAAAACAAGCATTTTTAATAAATAAATAAAAATAATGCGTAGAATTTGGGAAGTAAAGAAAAGACCATTCTAGATGGAGAAAAGTCAGGCACAAACATAAGAAGCTATAAAGACCCAGTGTTCTTTTCTATTTCTCAGAGAGATACAAGGCCAAGAGCCTGTCTATCCAAGTCAACTAAAAAATTATTTTTCATAAACTCTTATTTTCCCATCTCTGAAAAAAACCTGATGAATTATGCAAATAAAAGTTCACATAAACTGTTAACAACTTACCCTTGGATAAAAACAGTTTATCCTCCTGCCTCAGCCTCCTGAGAGCTGGGATTGCAGGTGGATACCATCATCCTGGGCTCAGACAAGTTGGGTTTTTTTTGTTTTTGTTTTTGTTTTTAGGTCATTTTGATTTTCTCTTAAGTAGATTTTATATTTGTCCCTTCCTTGACCTTAATCTAAATATCTGCCAAGGAAAGATTCGTTAACCATGTGGGTAAACTAATTTAATAGGAAAATTCAGTAAGTGAGTAGCAGTTTAAATACAAGTTAAGTGTTTAAATATAGCATGTTTTAATTTTACTTTGCAAATTAGAAGAGGTCTTGGAGATTGTCCTCTGGATAAGCATCAGGCTGTTTGTGTTGGAGTCCTTTCTTAGGACGAGGTGAGGAAGTGCGGCTCACCTACATCAGTAATCCAGCCTGTGTCCCCATGCCACCCCAAGAGCTTCCCCCCAGAGACTTCTCAACAGGGATTGGAAGCCTTGGACAAAATGTGGCCACCACCTGATTCTGCAAATGAGTTTATTGGGGGAAGCCACGCTTTTATTAAATTATTGTCTATGCTTTCAGACCGTGACCCAAGCATGAGTCACTACAGAGAACCTATGGCCACAACGTCTTAAATATTTACCAATCGGCCTTGTACCTAAACAGTGGGGTGCCCCGTGTTCCCCATTACGATTCCCGTGAACAGTCAGTAATCTGAGAACCTTAGACAGAATTTAGGCTGAAGATGCAGGAAGCATAATTATTGCTGGTGAGGAAATGCACACTTTAAGTGACGAGGCGTGTCTGAGTCACTTGAAAAGGACAATAACAGATGATATAGGCCAGTAGACAAGTTCAGGGTTGTAGGCCCTGCTCACGAAGCAATACAGAACGGTCACCATGGCATCGTTAGCATACGTAAACTACAGCTCAGGACCGTGGATTCTTCACACATTTGAATTTCTTGTTACATTTGTTTATTTATTTAAGAATCATCATGTATTTACAATGTGTGAGACATTGTTCTATGTAAAAGTCACAAGATTGATCAATGCTCTGATTCTCCTGCCTCAACCTTCTGAGAGCTGGGATTACAGGCGGATACCATCATACCGGGCTCAGACAAGTCTTTTTTTTTTTTTTTTTTAGGTCATTTTGATTTTCTCTTAAGTAGATTTTATATTTGTCCTTCCTTGACCTTAATCTAAATATCTGCCAAGGAAAGATTCATTAGTAATCTGACATTTGTCTTATAACCCACTGTTTGTCTTTTGAAGTAGGGTAGCCCAGGCTGACCATAACTCCAAACTCAGGCTCCTGGGTGCTGAGATTACCGGCTTGAGCCACCACTTCCAGCTTCATAGTTCATTCTTAGTTCATTTGCTATACAAGAGTGGGGACTTTAGTCAAAGCCCGTGGCCTACAGTGGCTGCATTCTTTCCTTTCTTGTGAGTTACCTGGTAACTTTAGTTGCAGTATCTCAATCTCATCAACTTGAACTTCTTTCAGGATACCGTTGTTCAATTGACTTACTGATCTACAGCCAATAAGACTTAGAATTCCCTCCTTCAGGGTCCGCTCGCCCCAGCACCAGGCTCCCCACTAACCCACTTCATGGCAGTCTCTCAGATCCTTAGAGGCAACCTTTGCTCTGCCTGGAAAAAGAAATGTTCCCTACAAGAGTCCAGCTTTAACAGAAGCAAGGAGATTCGGACTAGGGAGGCACGAGCATCCTGTTGCGCTTGTCAAGGGGCCCAAACAGTGCCCATTCATGGATAGTTAGTCGTTTGTCCACAGAAACTGAACCCTGGAAGCCTCCAGGGGGATGAGGGAGGGAATACAGGAGAGACCCCTAAAATGAAGGGCCAGTGGGGGAGACGGGGCTAGTATGGAAACCTAATATAGTAGAAGCTTCCTAAAATATATGCATATATGAAGGTTATGAAAATGAAAATACCGCCGGGCAGTGGTGGTGCACGCCTTTAATCCCAGCACTTGGGAGGCAGAGGCAGGCGGATTTCTGAGTTCAAGGCCAGCCTGGTCTATAGAGTGAGTTCCAGGACAGCCAGGGCTACACAGAGAAACTCTGCCTCAAAAAAAAAAAAAAATAATAATAATACCAAATAATGGGGAAACAGAGACCCAGCTACCCATCTCCTGTTAACCATACCGTGACTGGGTTACATCTAATTAGGTTGTTGGCAAAAGGGGTCCCATGGGAATCCCCAAACAACCCAGACTATTGCCAAGACGTTAGGTTGCTCTCCACAGACTGACAGCAAGGCCCCATTGCTGAAGTAACACCACAGATCACTGAACATGGAGAAGTCAAGCTGGGGCCTCATAAAGACTTCACCCATGTGTTCCGGTATCTTTGGTACAAGAAGGTATTCTGTTTATGTTTCTAAGAGAAACCTTTGATCGAGTCTACACACTATCACAAAAGAAATGTAAACACCAAGCCAGCCATAAATCCTTTAATCTGCAATGGTGTCCTTCTGCCTGCATGAAATGCTAGGGCAGTGGTGGCACAGTGCTTATGGAAGTAACCAACCAATATCTGATTTGACTGAAGGTCCACTCCACCAGATGGAACCCATACTGGACACTGCTTGAGTGACCAAGAACCAGAGACTAGATAACCCAGGGACATATAGTTAAACAAAATACTACTTACTGGTCTTTAAAAAAAAAAAATTTAGCAATAAATAAAATGACTTCTAATGACATTCTGCTATTGCTCATAGATCAGTTCCTTCCTCAGCTGTCATCAGAGTTTTCTCCTGCAGCAGATAAGAACAGATACAAAAACTTTCAGACAGACAGACATTGTGCAAGGAGTGAGAGACCTTGGGACACTCAGCTCTAAAGGGGGTGTCTCTGTCAAATCCTTCCCTGAGGGCTTGGGAACCCTGTGGAGAAGAAGGCACAGAGAGTCTCAGAACCTCTAAATCCACAGGATCCGTGCACATGTGAACTCACAGAGCCTGAGACAGGCAGCAGGTCTGCACCAGGGCCTCCGCATGTATGTTATGGCTTCCAGTTTAGTGTTTTTACCGGATTCTTGAGTGTGTGAATGAGTGAGTCCCTGAGTTCTGTGCCTTCTCTCGGGCTCTTCCCTTTTCTTTGTTTGTTTTGTCTTAATTCCAGTGTGTTAGGTTTTGTTTTGTCTTATTTTATTATTATCCCTTGGAGGCCTGTTTTCTGAGAGACTGAAAGGGATCGGATCCAGAAGAGAGGGGAGGTGGGGAGAATCAGAGGAGTGAAGGGAGGGAAAGTGTATAGGATAGATTAGGTGAGAGAAAAAAATCTATTTTCAATAAAAGTGGGAGGGGGAAGCTCAAGAAAGATGGTAGGAGGCGTGGCCTCAGAGAGCCTGGGGCAGTAGAGGATGGTAGGAGGCGTGGCCTCAGAGACCCTGGGGCAGTAGCAGATACACTGTGTACTCCAGCCTCCCACTCACCTTCTCTGTTTCCTTCCTAGAAATTTGAACAAGAGTAACTTAAAGTGAGGCTTTTGGATTTTTCCCCCTTTTGTAAATGAGCCTCGGGAATAACCTTCAAGAAAAAAAAAAAAAAATGCCGGGCGGTGGTGGCGCACGTCTTTAATCCCAGCACTTGAGAGGCAGAGGCAGGCGGATTTCTGAGTTCGAGGCCAGCCTGGTCTACAGAGTGAGTTCCAGGACAGCCAGGGCTACACAGAGAAAGCCTGTCTCGAAAACCAAAAAAAAAAAAGATAAAATAAAATAAAAAGAGCCATAGAAATGGGGGTGGGGGGGAGGGTTGCCAAGTCACAAGTCACTCCTAAGCCTTCCTAATGAGGGGTAGGATCTCGTATTAAAGGACAGAGTTGTGGGGTGTTTCCCTCAGCTAAAAGGATCCCATAGTTGTTTTGCTCACTCTGAAAGAGCAACTCTCTCCTACCCTGTCCCAGGGACTAAGTAAGCCTCTGGAGCCCTCCGCCCAGAGCCCTCTCTTGGTAGGATCTAGTACTGAGGCCAGGGCATCCCCAGGAAAGCAGGGAGGACCTGTGGGTCCCCCAGCCCCTG
Organism: Mastomys coucha; assembly: GCF_008632895.1. Lineage (NCBI taxonomy): Eukaryota > Metazoa > Chordata > Mammalia > Rodentia > Muridae > Mastomys > Mastomys coucha. Next base: position 128,097,572 of record NW_022196903.1, read on the forward strand.
CAGTCAGCAGGATGGAATTCGGTTCTTGCCTTCCAGGGCAGGGCTTAATACTCCAGGCTTAAGTCTCCTCTCTTATCTGTAGCATTGGGAATACTGCCCGCTTCTGAGCGCTTTGGATTGATGGTAAGACAGCACGGGAATGTAACACACAAGTGGGTTAATTTAATGCTCACAGGTCCCCACCCCATCCTCTGCATCACTACAGAGCTGTCATACTTCGGGTTTAAGAGATTAGTGGAGCACTCAGGTGTCCATCCTGAGCTGGCAGGGGTGTTGGCAGGCAGCAAGTGACGCTAAGGAACCCACAAAGCCCGCCCCTCGAGTCCCTTCCCTGGCTTCCTTCACGATTCACATCTGTGACCTCTGTCCCCTGTGCTTTGCACAGTGTCCCTTTTAGAGGAGGTGGATAAGATAATGACTAAGACCCGATGAGCCCTGGGGAGGGAGAGACCGTTCGCTCCATCTGGAATGTTCTAAGTGGTTCTGACCTCTCACATCCTAGCAAAGACACTGTACTGTTTTCAGCATGAAATCCAAGAGCTCTAGAGAGGAGAAATGTTTCAGGGTGGTGTTTAAAAAAAAAATAACTTGTTGCCCTGTGCCCCTCCCGCTCTGCTATCCCTGGATAGAAATCCAGAGGCTGCAGCTACCTGTAGCAAAGCCGTGGTGGGGTGCTGCTAGCCTCCTGTTGTGAGCTGTGTCTACTTGGTATGAGGGTGAGTCCAGTGTGTCCCCCTTCTTCCTGCTGCATAACTGACCAACAGCAGGAAAGAATCTGTTTGCAAGCCCGGAAGCATCTGTGTGGTTCCTGTTACCTGTCCCCTCTGCACCCTTCCCCAGCGCGTCACCGTGCACTCCGTGGTTTCTGTTTTCCTCCACCACAGCAGAACAGAAGCCGTTGCCCATTGTACACACACGTCTGCATATCAACACACAGTAGTGCCGGATATAGAGACTCTGTACTTCTGGGCAGTAGCTGACGTGGCCTGGGGGGAGGAAAGAGCCACTGGGTGGCAGACGATCCCCTCTATGCTGGGGACCTGTGTTCCTGTAAAGGGCACCCCAACTTTCACACTTTTTTGCTATTTAGGCCAAAGAATGCTTTGTCGTGGGGACTGGTCCTGTGCAGCCGTAGCCAAAAGTACCTCCATCCACCCCTGCTGTTACAACTGGAAGTGTCTCCAGACATTGTCACACACCAGCTGGAATGGAAAAAAATCACTGCTCAGCTCAGAGAAATGGCTGTCGCAAGCTGGCTGTCACTTTTCAGTTTATATCTTACTGTACCTGCTCTGGTGCTGGGCTTTCAATAAACTTAGCAATTTTGAGGTTGTCGGTGTTAAAAGTGTAACCAGGGACACTGACTGCTGTCCCAGTGGTAATGTAAACTTAAACCCATCGTACAGGCAGGGTTCTTAGACCTTCACTTAAAATTCCATTCAAGCAAGTAAAACAACATAAAACAACTTTCTTAGAAACTTTCTGGAAAGTTAAATTTTATTCTCCATCATTACAATCCCCCTTGTCTGTAATTTGACCCGCCTACTCAGAATTTTTAAAGATTGGTTTTTGTCTAACAGGGATTTTTTTTTTTTAGGAGCCATATTGGTTATGTGTGAATTGCCCATCTTTTTTTATATTCTCTGTCCTGTGGGTTTATACAATAAGTCTCTAGTCGGAGACAGACGTGGGAGTGAAAATATTTCTCCCTAACCACAGGAAGGGATTTTTACAATGCTTCTTAGAGGCAGCTAGCCAGGTACCTCACCCAGCAGGAAACAGGGAACTGCTCCTGCAGTTGGAAAGTAGCTTTATCTGAGATTATCTATTCCGTAAACTTCCTCTTGAAGAAGAGATGATCCAAGTAATGGGCATTTCTTTAAAATACTCGAATGGCACTGTATGGAGGAGAAGACCCTTGCCCTGGTTTCCTTTCCCTTTGCTGTGATAGGGAATGTTTACTCTGGCTCACAAGTCAAGGTACATCATGGTGGGGAAATCAAGGCAGCAGGAGCTTGAAGCAGCTGGCTCCATCACACCTACAGTCAGAAAGCAGAGAAGAGTGAATATGTTTTACTGCTCAGCTCTTTCTCCACTTATGTAGTCCAGGAACCCATTTAGGGAATAGCACCGCCCACAGTGAGCAGGTCTTCTAATCTCAGTTAACTCAGTCAAGATAATTCACACACACACATTCCCAGAGCCCCATCACCTTGGTGATTGTATATTCTGTCAACCTGACAGTTAACACTCACCATTGTCTCTTTAGGAGAGACAAACTTAGAACTAGAGAGATGGCTCAGTGGTTAAGAGCACTGGCTGCCCTTCCAGAGGTCCTGAGTTCAATTCCCAGCAACCACATGGAGGCTCACAACCATCTGTGATGGGATCTGATGCCCTCTTCTGGTGTGTCTGAAGATAACAACAGTGTACTCATATACATTAAATGAATAAATCTTTTTAAAAAAATGAGAGGGAGAGACAAACTTTTTAAATTATTTATTTATTTTATTGATATGAGTACACTGTAGCTGTCTTTAGACACACCAGAAGAGGGCATCAGATCTCATTACAGATGGTTGTGAGCCACCATGTGGTTGCTGGGATTTGAACTCAGGACTTCTAGAAGAGCAGTCAGTACTCTTAACCACCGAGCCATCTCTCCAGCCCGAGACAAACTTAAAATTAGTAAATAATTTGTGGTTTAAAAATAATAAACATTCATGTTCAGTTGCTTTATAGGATGGACTTTGTTAATAGAATTCAGTCTATTTTATTTATCGAATTACAGTATTTTTATTATGGATCAAAGAACATTGCATCTGTATAGACATGGCGTCAGACAAAGTTAGAAAATTCCAGGCAGTTTCTGATAATAGTATCCAAAAGATCTAGAAAACAAGAAATTGTGCCTTTTATTTAATAGAAATATTGAAAAGAAAATAATTCAGATGGCTTATACTTCTATAGTAAATAAGAGAGAACATGGCTGTGTGGTCAGACAGTTATTTTTATCATCTGGGCATAATTTCTAAAGAAACAGAGAAATCAATAGTGTTATAAAAGCCACTTACACTCTGAGCTTGAAGTAACTGCTTTATGCCATGAAATTCCCCTTGCTACTTCCGTTAGTGGCTGAGTAATTCAGTGTGTCTTGAATGTCAACGTTTTTATTACGCAGCTAATGTTGGCTTTGCTGGATTAAATGTCATTTAAAGTGATCAATTGGGAGCTTGTTGGGGGTTACTTTCAAATTTATGAAAGGGGAAAAACGTTGCAATATACAAATGTTCTTGAAACTTACAAGTACAGTCTGTTCTCCGGCAAGCCCTGTCTACATTCGCCATCCAGTGGGCACATCATACAGTCACATTCTGGAACCAAGTTTGAGGTCTCTGAAAAAACCACCTGACACCCCAGGGCTGGGTAAGCCTTTAGCCAAAGAAATAATCCAAAGGACACTGTCCAGCTGGGATGTGCCAGGTTAGTAAAAGAGAGAAAGTGCAATGGAAAAACCCCTGTGCAGATGGGAATGGCGGTCAAGGGAGATGTCCACTCCGCAGTGGGGCTCGAGCCCAGAGGACCGTGCTTGCCTTGTGCTAGCCATACTGAGGTGAATACACTAGAGCCAGGCATGGAGGTGCTCACCTGGAACCCTATCCCTGGCTAAGCTGAAGGCAGGAGGACCCTGGGACTTACCAACCAGCTGGTCAAGCTTCACTAATGGGCATCAGACTCAATGAGAGAGACCTTGTCTCAAAAATACAATGCGTAGCAGTTGAAGAGATGCCCAGCCTTGATTTCTGGCTTCCACACGTATGTGCGTTTGTACTCACGGGTACACACACAATTGTTAGCACTGAGGTATGCAGAACAGGGACGTGCACACACTTCATTTTCTCCTCACTGAATAACATTTTATGTGAATAGGGTTTGGTTTGGGGAGATCTTTTCCTGTAGGGTGAGACTACAGGAAACTCAAGTGTGCCTGCCCTTATGATTGTGGCCCCAAAGCCGGACGAGGGAATCACAGCTCGGTTCTTGTCTTAGTCCATCCAGGCTGTTGAAACAAAATGCCATAAGGTGACCTCCACAAACAGTGGAAATTAGCCAAATGTGGTGGTACACGCCTGTCACCTCAGCACTTGAAGGGTGAAGATGGGAGCATCACCATGAGTCTGAGGCCAGCCTGGGCTACATACTGAAAGTCTGTCTATAAAACAGGAAGTACAAGAGAAGAGGGAGAGAAGAATGGAGGGAAGAGGAAAAGGAAGTAGGGAGGAAATGTCGCTCCCACTTCTGGAGCCTCCCAGGTTGAAGGGCAGAGCTCTAGTATGCATCTGAGGTCTGCTGATGGATGTACCCTCTCTTTCATAGGCATCATCTTCTTGCTGTCATCACAAATAGATATGTAAGGGAGCTCTTGCAGCTAGACTTTATAAAGTCACTCACTGGAACTGCTAAGCCAGTTAGGAACACTTGCTGTTCTTGCAAAGACCCCAAGTTCAGTTCCCCGTACCCACATGGCAGCTCACAACTATCTGTACCTCTGATTCTGGGCAGCACCCTCTTCTGGTCTCTGTGGGATCCTGCATGCATGTGGAACTCATTTACTCACACAGGTATACACACATACATGTAAATACACGATGTGCACATTCAGCCATTGGTCTTCTGTTACCAGCCATCTAGCTAGCCCCTGCCCCATCCCAGAAACATTGAGGGAGCAGTTGGAAAGGGCACCTCCTACTCTTAAGCGGGTCAATCCAGCATCTGCTATACCCAGAAGGTACAGACCTGTCTCTGCTGCACCTTGGTCTGGGCTGGAGGGCAGACCAGGTACCGTTACAGCACAGACCTAGGGCCAGTGGCTCATAGTCAAAACTCTGGGCTGAGCCCAGTGCAGGACGACACTAAATCATCTTGTGAATGTTTGCTGTCTGACCACATAATCAGGAATGAGTTCTCCAAATGAGAAATGATATTCTTGCACGAAGTTCCTTTCCACCATGATTCCATTATGATAAAGCAACTTGAAAGACCTCCACAGGATGATTTAATGAGAACATCTGTATTTTTTTTTAAATGCTAGCCACAGTCCCCACAGCCAACGTCACCAAGCCACATAGTTTTTAATTTCCCATCATTTTTCATCTCTTGCTGTTTTCTTTTTAGCCTCTGTCTTCCACTCTCCATTCAGCATCTTCCACCATCTGCAAAATAATCTTTGAACTCTAATCTTTTAATTTTTTATCATACTGTTCTCACTGGAACTACAAGATTTTCTCTCCGGCATCGGGGCATCGGGGAATGGGTCAGTCGGTAAAGTGTTTGCACTGGGACCTGATAGTGACCGCCCAGCAGTCTCATAAAGGCAGCATGTATCTGCAGACCTTTGTAAACACAGTTCCAGGGAGACCGAGACAAGGGGATGCCTGGAGCTTGAGGGCCAGCCAGCTTCCTGTGCAGTGAGAGACTGTATCTCTAAATAAATAAGACATAGGTGAAGGGGCTGGAGAGATGGCTCAGGGGGGTAAGCACTTGCTATGCAAACAAGATGACCTGAGTTTGAATCACAAGCAGTTGTATAAAAGTCAGGTTAGATGCCATGTAAAATGCACAGCTGTAACCCCAGAATTGGAGATGGTGGTGGATACAGATGAATCCTTAGTGCTCGCTGGCCAACAAGCCTAGCAAAAATGGTGAACTACAGGTTCAGGAAGAGACCCTGACTCAAGACAGTAAGGCAGATAAAACATGATACCAGTGTCTCCTCTAGCTTTTTAGTGTAGATGGATACACACACGCACACACATGCACACGCACACAGAATCTCTTTCTACCATTAATCCATCTACCCTCTCTACTGTAGCCCATTGTCAAGGCCTATTTATTCGTTTATTCATTTGCAGGTGCCTCATCCTTCAGCTTGGGTGGTTCAACTTCAAGCTTTGTCATGACTTTGAACAAGTCTTCTCCTGCTTGTGGTCCTCCTACAAAGGTGGTGGCCTTGGTCCACCCCGAGTCTCCCTGGGTCAGAGGTCAGCAGGAGCTCCCAGGCTCTCTCAGGACCCATTTCGTCTGTGAAATAAGGAAATAGGACCGTCAAAACCTGGCCCAGGCTGTGGCTCCACACCCCTCTCTGAATCTTGTGATTGCCCCCACAAAAACACTCTCAACAGTAATTTTCTCTCTCCTCTATAGACTGTAGACTGCTCTGGGATTACGTCTATCAATTGCTCTCTGACAGCCGGTACGAAAACTTCATCCGATGGGAGGACAAAGAATCCAAAATATTCCGGATAGTGGATCCCAACGGACTGGCTCGACTCTGGGGAAACCATAAGGTAAAACGGCCAAATATTTGTTGGGGAAGCTGGTGCCAAAAGACAGTCTTCATCCTTGAATCGAAGCATGATTGTCTTTCTGCTTCCCAAAGTCTGCCCATGATTCTTTGGTTTCTCCTCACTGGGCAAACAATTAGGTAGCTGCAAAGGAAGGAAATAATTAAAGATGCCTTTTTTCCATGTGTTGCCTCTGTCCGGGGCCCATTAACTCAGCAGAACTCAGTTCAGTAGACTGATTATAAATGTTTCCCCGGCCACACCCCTTGACCTGGATCTGCCACCCCTGTTGTCCTTAAGTACTGAGGAATAGAGAAGTAGTGAGAGCTATATGACTCACAGGGGGCCTTCGGGAAGTGTTACTTCTGTCCCCAGTTGGAAACCCCCCTTTTCACAAAAGTCCATTTCTGCATGGAAAATATGTTCTGAGTATAACACACCCCCTTTACAAGCAAGAGCTGCAAGGAGTCTGCCCCCACAGTTTCCCAAAGGAGGAAGAGGAAGTGGAATTCAAAACACAGTTCTATATAGTAAGGAAGGTGGCTCAAATGGACAGATAGGAAAAGGCAATAATGGTGACCCAGGCCAGTTGGCATATAAGGAGATTAAGACCAAGCTGAGGACACTGAGAAGACACAGCAGAGCCTCAGGCCTCCTAAGAAGGCAGCCTGAGCTCTTTCCCCATTGAGAAAGCCCAGTCAAAGGCCACCGACAGATATGTCAAGGCCCTCTTAACGTAAGTTTGGGCACCTGAGTCACTGAGGGACCTTCTGTGCATTGCCCATCAATATCAATGACAGACTAAGAGACAAGTATATAATAATCATTGCACCCCAAAACGAAATTTTATGTTAACCAGACCCGAGGGCCTCCCACCTGAGATAGAAGCCCAGAGCAGTCGCCGGAACAGGAATGAGGGCAGTTACTGTAGGGCGAGCGAGGTTAGTGAGTACTTGCAGCCCTAACTAGGGCAGTTCAGGTTAGGAGAAGAGGTTGACCACAGTGGCTGAGAGGGCAGACAGCAGAAGGAAGGTCCCTAGAAGGCAGTAGGCCAGTAAGTAGGCGACACTTCCAGGCTGGTGAGGCTGTGTGGAGCGACTCAACAGCCTTTAATAGCTGCCTGGTGCCTTTTCTGAAGCTCATTTCATTTTGTCTTTGTGCTTTTTTTTTCTCTCTCTCTCCCTTCCTCCTTTGAACAAACAGAACAGAACAAACATGACCTATGAGAAAATGTCCAGAGCCCTGCGCCACTACTACAAACTAAACATTATCAGGAAGGAGCCCGGACAAAGGCTTTTGTTCAGGTAGCACCTCCTCTTTTTCCTCTCCTTCTTTTGGGAGGACATTATTTTCTTTATGTAAGAGGGCGGAGGGAGGCTGTCAGGAACTCTTGGCATGCCGATCTGAGGCCCAGAGCCATGATGACTGCAATCGGATTGGAAAGTTGGTTGGAAACTGGGTGCTGGCTTGTTAGGATTTAAGGGGAAGATCATTCCTTTCCCTGAAGTCTGTCTTGTAGGGAAGCCAAAGCTAAATGCGATCTGACTCATCTTTAAAACAACAGAGTGGTCACAGAGCATTATCTGACATTGATGTCCGGTGGAGTTAAACGGAGCAATCGGGATAACTATTGTCAATAGCAAAGTGAAGGATTAAACTGGGACTTCCAGGTCACCAAACCTGGAAGCTGCTTTGTCAAGCTTCAGGTCATGACCCACAGTGAGTCACTGTGTGGGTGTACTGGGTTAACAACAGCCACTTTCTTAATGAAATAGAGAATACAGTATCATGGAGTAGGACATATCAAATTATAGCTCATCAAAGAGTGACCATCAATTCATAAAGATTTTGTTTCACTTGTATGTATACATGTGTGTGCACATGCATGTGGAGGCCAGAGGTCAACCTCTGATGTCACTTCCCAGGCCCTATCCACCTTGTTTTTTGAGATTAGGTCTCACTGGCTTAGGGCTTGACTAAGAAGCTCCAGGGTTCTGCCTGTCCCCACCTCCCAGCAACTGGGATGACTAAGCATATGCCACTCTGTCCCCTTCTGTGTGGGTGGGAACTGAACTCACGCATAGCAAGCACTTTACCAACTGAACCTCTGGAATTGTATGTATTATAAGCACATCACAGTTAGAAAAAATGTGACAGCCACTGAGGTAGGGAGCCCCCCCTCCTTCCAAATTCTCCATAGCTAATGGTTCCAGCTATTCCAGCTACCATGGAGATTGTGATTTCTGGAAGTAGAGAGGAAGGGCGATGTAAAGGGATAGTGAGGATGGCATGGGTAGACTCCTAACACCGTCAGTCACTGAAATGACAGAGGAATCAGATTGCAGTTAGGACTTTAGGTTGTAGGTCCTGGCAAACTTAGGACAAAAAGCCCAACAGCAAGGCCTGGAGATGTGGATTTAGAATCATCTATGCACAGGTGGGGAAATGTCACTGTGTATGAGGAGCCGTGGTGACCTCGATGATGGTTCTCATTAGGAGCGCACAGAAGCCACACAATAGCACGGAGAAGCAGGCCTTCATGGCTGAGAAATTCTATCCAGAAAGCTCTGTTCTCATCAGTTGACCACCATTGTCCAAAGTAATTGAAGGTGGACTCATATTTGATTCTTTCTATATCCCAGTCAGTTACTAGGCTGCACCATCTACTGGCTCAGCAGCACCATCCCTAAGTAGTTCTGTGTTGAAGGCCTGAAGCCTGGCAGCTGGGTTTCCTAGGGTTTGTAACCAGCCTGTCTAGGGTTGAAGTCTGTGACAAGCACATCCGTGGAATTGGTATGATGGACATGTATATCCCTCACTTTCACACATACACATACCCTCAAGGCCACCTCAAGTTAACTGTCCTTTATAAGGCCCCCCTCAGCTGCTCGCTCGCACGTAGGCGTCCTCTCCCACCTGTGTCCTCAAGCACTCCATAACTTTCATTTTTAATAGTATGTGTGGAGCTGGTGAGACGGCTCAGCAGTTAAGAGTGACTGCTGCTTTTGCAAAAGACCAGGTTCAGTTCCCAGCAGCTACGTGATGGCTCACAACCCTCTGTAACTCCAGTCCTAGGGAATCTGATGCCCTCTTCTGGCCTCTTCAGGCTCCTGCATGCACATGGCACACATAAACTCTTCTAAGACATATATGTAAACTAAAATAAGTCTTTAAAACATCTTCAGTAATTGTGACTAGAATAGTTTAATACTATGTGTGACATTTTCCTCGCGACAATTAAACCGTAAGTTCCTAGAAGGTAGAGGCCTCTGACGTATTTAGTTCTGTATATACTTTAGGGAAGATTTTAGTAAACACTTCATGACCCACTGGCATAGTATGGAATTTCAAGCTTACCATGGCAAAGTAGTCTGAAGGGAGGGTTAGTCTAGGCCTGGGAGAGGCTCTAGAGACTTTGGATGTTGAGGAAGACGTTTTATCGAGAAGAACGCAGTAGAACACAGAAACAGTTCTGACATGGAGCTGAGCAGTCATGGGCAGAAAGGAAGGTCAGTAGACGTGGAAGGTTCGCCAGCATCCAGTGATAGGCTCTGAGGAAGAGGTTAGCCTTTCGCTAGAAAATAAGTGTTGGAAGCCAAACTGTCCAAAATGGTGCCTTATACAGTGAGAGAGAGAAAGTGTGTGTGTGTGTGTGTGTGTGTGTGTGTGTGTGTGTGTGTGTGTGTGTATAAATGACTAGGTTTGTAATCGAGTGACGGGACATGTGGTAGTGTGGACTCATGCTGGTAAGCACACCTTGATGATAAAGCAAGCCACAAGAGAGTACTGGGAGGAGTCCAGAAGGTTTCAGGTCAGAACAACGCTGAAAGTCTGCAAAGACACATGAGCCATGGTCTCTGTGAGGGCTAGCAGACAGGAGCAGTGAGATGTGAGCCGTGGTCTCTGTGAGTGAGATGTGAGCCGTGGTCTCTGTCAGGGCTAGCAGACAGGAGCAGTGAGATGTGAGCCGTGGTCTCTGTGAGTGAGATGTGAGCCGTGCTCTGTCAGGGCCAGCAGACAGGAGCAGTAGGTAAACAGAAGTGAGCAGCAGAAAGTGTTTCTTTGGGAGCTTCGCAGATGGGCCAAACACTGCATCTAAGACTCAGCAGAATGGTGAAAGGAAAGGTTTGAAGGTATGAGCCATACGTAGGAAAAGGGAAAAGAGCAGACAGTGAAGTCGGCAGAAAGCTCAGGCTCCACCCACCCCACCGCCTCCCAATCCCACCGCCACATCACTGTCACCTCAGCCTACCCCCACCTCACCGGACCATCACCCCACCCCCACGGTCACCTCGCCCTACTGCCCTCCACCCCATCAGCCCCCACCCGACTGTCACCCCACTGCCACATCACCCATTATCAGGGAAGACGAGGCATTTGCAACCAGGCTTCCCACCTGCACATACAAACCATGGTCAGAACCTTGTCACTGTTGCTGTTCCAAGTAACACACAGTGATCAAAATTGTGAGGCTTGCTGTAGACTCCAGCTACAAAGGAAGGAGGGCATGAAGTCATTTCTGTCAGTTCAGGTAGATCAGTGGGAACAAGAGGATTCTTCTTGCTTTTCTAATTTCCAGGAAACTTCCTTCCCTAACCTGCCTGTTAATCAAAAGCATCCACTCAGCATCTAATAGCATCCTTTGAGCTACATTCAAGTTCTGAATACTATTCTCTGGGCATCTCAGATTGAGGGAAGTAGGTGTAGGACTCTTGTGGGTCTCTGTAAAAGTCTAATTCTTGGGGTTCAGGAGAAGGCTCCATGGGCAAGAGTGCTTACTGTGTAACTGTGAGGACCTGAGTTCAAATCCCCAGCACTCACATACAAAGCCACGTGAGATTAGGTTCCCAGCTTCCATGTGAGTTGCTCTAAGGGTTAGGGTGAAGAGCAGGGTTGTGGGGGACCTCTCTGGGAACACAGATTCTTTTGACTCTTCCATTTCCCTCTCCAAAGGTTCATGAAAACCCCAGATGAGATCATGAGTGGCCGGACAGACCGTCTAGAACACCTCGAGTCTCAGGAGCTGGATGAACAAACGTACCAAGAGGATGAATGTTAAGGGAGCCTACCACAGCCTCACCGGTGGGCTGCCCAAGAGGAGAGCTGCCCATGGGGACTGACTGCAGGAGGCGTGATGGAGCAGGCGTGATGGATGGCTGGAAAAGGAAGAGATCCAGGAATAGCAGGAGCGCTTCTCCTGCAGATCACGAGGGACCCAGAGCACCTTAGACAAGCCACCCCGCCATGGCAGGGCTGGAGTTCTGGAGGAGGGCACAAGCCTGAGACTCACGTGTCACGTTTGCTTCTCCTTCGGATCTCTTGTCTGTAACCCTCACCCTCACCCTTCACCTGTTGTTAGTCTCATGGTGTTTCTGGTTTTGTTTTTGTTTTGTTTTTTTTAAGAACATGCAGTTTGACTATTCATGGTCCATACAGGGAAGACGTCACATGTTGTTTTCCTATGGAAATATATCTATTATATATATTATTAATTTTTTTGTTGTTGTTGCAAATCTCACCGAGTACGGCCAGCTCGGCTGGTCAGGAAAGAGAAAACTTGCAGAAGGGTTCAGGTTGCTCTTTTTCCTGCCACATAGATCTGGTTTGTCCTGTCCAAGTCAGGTCTTAGATGAGAAAGGAAAACAAAATGAGAGAGATACTTTCAAACAATAAAAAAGAGGAGTTCTGTCTCCATATCCCTCTGCCCCCTCTCTCACTCATCCCCACTCCTTCTTCCCCCTTCTCTGCCTGCTGTTCCACTTCACAGGCCTTTCATCAAAACTAGCATCACAAGCACCTGGACGCAACATTGACCTGGCTGCTCTGTGACAGTCAGACCCCTTGGGCATCCATCTGAGGAAGAAGGCCAGACATCCCCCAAATGCTGCTGTATTCTAGAAAGAACAGTGGGAGGATCGGACATAAGATAGGACAGAGGGTGGCCACAGGTTTTTGCAAGGCCCTGGCAGTTTAGGATTGTCCTGAAAGTGCTACACATTAGGAAAATACGAGAAGACCACACAGCCCAGGAGCTATGAGAACAGGTCATCAAGGCTGTCCCAAGACATCATGGTCTTGTGGGATTGTTACCACCCCACAAACACTCCAAGTCCTAGCCTTTTCCTTCTATGCTGGTCCTCACTGAACACAAAACACACATGAGGGAGGATCCTGGAATTTAGTCTCGGGCACAGCCGGTATTTGCACAACCAGAACAGACAGGAAATTCCTCAGATTCATGCTTTTTTTCCTCCTGTCATGGCTGTATTTCAGGAGTACAAATCTGTGGCTCTTTTTCACCTCGACATAAGGTCAGTAGTATCTTCCAAGATGAGGGTAATAATATGCCTTAGGATTTTTAATAGCAGAATTGTTTTTTTGTTTTTTGTTTTTTTAGATAACTGTTTCTGTGGGGTTTTTTCTTTTCTTTTTTTTTTTTTTT
>NW_022196903.1:128110376-128122886 GCF_008632895.1 Mastomys coucha
TTTTTTTTTTTTTTTTTTTGGTTTCTCGAAACAGGGTTTTTCTGTGTATCCCTGGAACTTACTCTGTAGACCAGGCTAGGACTCAGAGATCTACCTGCCTCTGCTTCCCAAGCAGTGAGATTAAAGGTATGCCCCACCCCCCCATGCCTGGCTTTTTTCCTTTTCTAGCCATCTAAATGGACTTTTTGAAGTTCACTGGTTTAAAACCCAGATAATGAGGCCTGCCTTTCAAAACCACCCCTTGTCCTTCCTGTGTTCTTCCATATCGTGGATTGAGCATCTCCCAGCCCTCCTTCGTGTGTCTCTGCTTGACCAGGTGCAGGATACAGGTGAAGCTGACACACCAGAGCTGTCCTGCAACTATTCCTAAGTGGGGCACATAGAGGCTAAGAGTACCTGGGCAAGTCGCTCACCCAGCGTCAGCTTACAGACGGACTGTGGTTCACAGACACTAGAATTGAGTTGACTGGGCATCTTTAGTCTGGTTGTGACTTCCTCGCCACCCCCCCATCTGCCTTCAGAGAGGTCAGTGACCTGGGTGAGGGGTTGGGTCTTAGTATTTATTCATGGAGAACGATGAGAGTCATATGCTATGTGTTTCTTGAAAGCATGTCAGGGGGGTCCTTTTTTTGGCCTCTGAAATGACTGGTACCTTATACCACATGGGGAGATTGAGCCTAATTACTTGTGTTGTATGAGCCACTGGGTTGAAGAGCAAGTGAGAAAGGCTGGGCCTTTTGTTTTTGTTTTGACTGAGGTCCTTTGTGTGAATATGAAATGAGAAACTAGAACACTTCCTAGTGGCCACTTTGCCCATGCGTAGAACTCAGTCTGTTAACTGCCCAAAGAATCCTCCAGATGACCTGTGGAAGGAAATCCCTCTGTTCCCTAAGGAGTCCTGGATGACAGCTTCAGCCATTTACATTAGAAATGCTCATGGCAGTGCCATCTTTATTTCGCACCTGGGGTTGCCAGTAATGATGTCTTTGATTCTCGTAACTGCAAAAGTCCTTGTTTGTTTTTTGGAAAGAAAATAGTGCCAGGGTGGCCAGGGTTGTCAGGGTTGTCAGGGTTGTCGTCAGTGCTCTCAGGCTTCAGACTCATAGGGTTCAGATTTTTAGCCAGTCAGACCTTGGAGGAAATGCCACTATGGGGGTTCTGTTGATTTTTTTTTTTTTTTTTTTGGTTTTTGGTTTTTTTGGGTTTTGTTTTACAATCAACCATGATCTTCTAGATCAACATTAAGTTCAAGAGGTGATGGAAGGAATCTAAGAGCTCCTTTAGTGGCCTTTTTTCTGCAGCCATCGTGGGTTGGGTCAGGAAAGGAATTTGCAGGAAAGCATTGCCATGTGGAGTGGTGGTCATTGCCACGTAGAGGGTGGCCATTGCCACCTAGGTCCCGGGATTCTGTGTCTTGAGTCCTGGTTGGGCTGTCTTCAGGTCTCCTTCAGCAGAAAACAGGAGTAGCTGCTTAGATGTTGACAGCAGCTTCTCCGATAATTTTGATCCAAGGTGACTCGGTGCCTCTGTTTTGGGGAAGAGAACAGTCCCCCATAAGAAAAAAACAAAACGGGCTTCTTTCTTAGTACATTCAGGTTCCCTCGGATCTAGCATCTTTTTACACTAATACCTTGTCCAGATAAGAATGTCACTCGAGGTGACATCTAGATGACTGTGAGGAGCCCCTGGAATGACCGAGTAGCCACTCTGTCTTTTCACACTGTTCAGGGTCCAACTATAAACACAGTTTGGCACATTCACTGTTGTTGGCAGAGAGAGGTCGTGTCACTTTCCCTGGGAGCAGACAGCATGACAGACAGAGTTAGGACCAGGATCCAACTGGTCTGCACTTACTGGCAGGATGAGTGTTCAGAGTGCAGTTAGAAAATATCCTGGTTTAAACCCCCATTTGATCCATCCCCAGCAAAGAAACTAAAGATGCCAAGGGTGGCTTTCACTGCCCAGTCCTTCGGTGCTAGTCAGAGCTGCTGTGCATGCTCAACTGCTCCTCTTCTGAGCAGAGACCTAAATCGGACAGCATGAGAAACCCAGTAGGGCAGGGGCACAGAGGGACACCCCAGAACCCTGCCTGTCAGCAAGGCACGCAAGACTCACCCAGCATTCATTGGCCCCATCCACATCAACACTAAACAACTTCAACGTTCCCTCCCTACCCCCCCAGACTCCTTCACCCTCGCAGGTGAGCACTCTTCTGAAGGCTCCTCTTTTTGACGGCACCCAACTGCAAGCCAGATGGATCTAGAATGAATTTTTGTTGTTGCTGTTGTTTAGTTTCTAATCTCTTGTTTATGAGGTGTGGGGTTTATAAGGGACTGAATCAAATGAATGTAACAAAAAAGAAAAAAAAAACAAAAAAAAAACAAAAAAATGCCTTTTCTCAGGGCCAGTGAGTTGCAAATAATTTTTAAAGAAAAACCTATAATTACATCATCTCAATAAATTTTTTATAAAAAAAAAAAAAAGTTCCAAGTCTCTGTTTTTAATAATATGAAATGGAGTCAGACAGGCAAAGCACTCTGATGATGTAAATCCTGTCTACTCAATTATGGAATAAAGTGCAGTCCCGGTTTTCCTGGCAGGAAGCGCTGTTACCCAGCATTCTGCAGGCAAGCTTTGGACAAGAGGCCCCAGGAAGGTCACAGCAGATCACTCCACTGTGAGCTGCTGCCACAGGTGGGGAACTCCAATCAGAGATGCCCAGGATGTACCAGGTCCCTCAGGTGATAGCAGAGACTAAGTTAGCCTGGTTGAGTCCACTCCTGCAAGGTAGTGACGACATAATCGTGAGGGGAGCACCCACAGCCTGGTTGCCAAAGACTATGCACTCCATGTCTCCAGCACACTGGTCCCTGCCACCAGCCAGAGGGCAACTGCAGGCTCTACCAGTGCACAGCTGTAAACCCCGGCACATGGAAGGTGGAGGCAGAGGAGGACCAGGAGCTCAGCGTCATCCTCAGCTCATAGCAAGTTTGAAGCCAGCCTAGGTTGCACGAGATCTTATCTCAAAACAACAAACTTAAAGGTCAAGCAGAGTGGTCGCCACAGCTATCTGTTTGCCGTCCCAATAGGTAAAGCGTCAGGGTGTGTGTAAGGAAGCAGGTGCTGGCGCTCCACAGCAGCCCCAGGGTGTGTGAAAGGAAGCAAGTGCTGGCGCTCCACAGCAGCCCCAGGGTGTGTGAAAGGAAGCAAGTGCTGGCGCTCCACAGCAGCCCAGACAGTAGGTTTTGAAACCCAGGAGTACAAAACTGACGGCAGACGTTAGATTGCTTCTCTCTTCACGCCATCTGGAGATCTCCCCGGACTGGGTTGCTGAAATCAGCCTTTATGCTCTATATTGTCGGCGTCCTCAGTCAAGTCAAGTTTCTGGGGAGCTAATGTGCCTTTGAAACTACGATTTCTGATCACTCTCAGTTTGAATCATCTGGAAATTCCTAGCAACGCAGATTGTCAGTTGGGATCCCATCGGCTGAATCAAAGGCTTTGGGGTTGGCACCTCCAAGTCGGTTTCAGGGTCTCCGGGTGATGCCTCTGTGTGCTAAGGTTTGGCGATACTCTCACTGATAGAGTCACCGTGCTACAAAGGAGCACACAGCATCAGATAAGTGGCGGTGGTTCCTTTGCATTGCACGTACTCACAGACAGTCATCCCACATGTCTAAATGAACAGACTGCAGAATGAGGCTGGGCAGACACACACTCAGAGAGCCAGCATGCTTCATCCAAACCTCTTTAGCAATCAATCTGCTACAAAGACGAGCAGTTTAAAGGGCAGCTCAGACAGATGACCTGCCCTTGCAAACTGCACATTGATTTATATACTTAGGCCCACTTGCCTGCCTAACCACCCTAATCTAAAAGGAAAGACAAAGCAAGTGCTGTCATCTGTCCTAGAATCATGCGGCAGAGCCGGAATGGACATGTGGCCAAGTGTTTGAGGCCTCTCTAAGCACAAATCTAGATCAGAACTATGCCAACCTGGAAATGCTTTTCAACTATCTGGGGATCTCAGAAAAGAGACCTGCATTTTGTTTTGTTTTGTTTTGTTTTTTTAACTCTGACGTGGTCTCATGTAGCCCTGGCTGGTTTCCAGCTCCCTATGTAGCGAAAGATAGCCTTGAACTTGTGATTTTCCTGCTCCTGTCTCCCTAGTGCTAGGATTACAGGTGTGACCACCACGCTTGGTTTATGCACTGCTGGGGAGAGAATCTAGGGTTTTAGGCATTCCGGGCAAGCACTCTAGCAACTGAGTTATTATGTCCAGATTTCTAATTCCATACCATGTTAGAAACCACGTATGCTTTAGTACAGTGTCCTAGACAGAAGATCTTGTATGCTGTATTCTCTGGGTAGGACTGCACCCAGAGAATACACCCTGCCCCCTTGCATGAACCTAGGGCCTTGTACGTCCCAAGCAAATGCTCTACCACCAGCCTCCATCCTTAGCACAACTCTGCATTTCAGAAAACCACTAGATCAGTGGTTCTCACCCTTCCTAATGCTATCACCCTTCAATATAGTTCTTGATGTTGTGGTGACCCCAACTGTATTAGCCAGGGCTCTCTAGAGTCACCGAACTTATGGAATATCTCTATAAAGAGAATTTGTGGTGATGGCTTACAGTGTGTAATCCAATTCCCCAACAATGGTCAGCTGTGGATAGAAAGTTCAAGAATCTAGTAGTTGCTCAGTCCCACAAGACTAGTTCTTTTCAGCTGGTCTTCTATGGAAGTAGATTCTGACAGACGTGCTGGCAAGAAGAGCGAATGTTCCCTCTTCCAATGTCCTTATGGAGGTCTCCAGAAGAAGTTGTGAAGATTAAAGGTGTGTACCACCATGCCTGGATCTGGGACTTCTTTTGTCCCAGGCTGACCTTGAACTCCGAGATCTCCTTGCCTTAATCTCCTGAGATTAAACGCATGTACTACCTTGCCTGGGCCTCAACTCGGCCTGGCCACTGTGTCTCAAGATCTTCACGCCAAGATCCAGGTCAGAAACTTATGTCTTCAAGCCTCAAAATGTACATCACAGGTGAGCCCTCCAATTCTGGACTGTAGTTCATTCCAGATATAGTCAAGTTGACAACCAGGAATAGCTACTACGCTGACCATAAAATTATTTTGGTCATAACCAAATAGTTGCTGCTTCATAACTGTAGTTTTGCTGCATTGTGAATTATGATATAAGCATCTGATATGCAGGATATCTGATATGCAAACCCAAGAGGTCGAGATCCACGGGTAGAGAACCAATCCTCTGGGTGATGCTGATGCAGCTCATCTTCAGAGCACACTCTTAAGTAACAAGAGCTTAGTGATTTCCACTCGGGCCCAAGATTCTGACCCCATTGAATCTCAAGAAACCCATCTCTTCACTGTGCTCCCTCCCTAAGATTCCTTCCTGTAAGATGTGGCATTGAAAGTACATGTCACAGTGAAAGGCAGCTTTGCCAAGTGGAGGACAGCACCATTTACACACTGGACCTGGATACAGCTGTTCACAACCAGATACCTAGCAACCGTCCATCATCACTGAGAATGAGAAAGCCAACACTACAGGCTTTCTTGGAACCACTGTGTTGATTACACTGTAGGCACTGTGCAGTCCTCAATGATCTAAAAGGCATGAGGGTTGATGGGCAGATCTTCCATCTATACTGTCCACGATGTTGACCTTTAAAGCTCACATCCTTGGCTCAGTGTCCACACTATCAATACTTACTGGGCTGGACCACCAAGGGATACAGCACTTGCCATGCAAGCACGAGGTTCCAGAGTTCAGGTCTCCAGAACTCATAAATGCTCAGTGGTGGGCTGCCTGTAATGCCTATACTTAGAAGGCAGAGGATAGAGGATCCCTGCGCAAGATGGCTACCTACATTAGCTATCTCAGCAAGCTCTGAGTTAGACTGAATTAAACTTACCTTAATAAATCATGAGGAGAATGATTGAGGAAGGCTCTGATGCTACCCTGAAGCCACCATGTGTACATGTACAAATGCCTGTGTGCCCATGCACATTTGAACGTGTGTACACACAATGCTGATGTATATAAAATAAATGAATAAATGGTTATATATATATATATACATATGTGTATATATTTACACATGTATATATATATGTGTGTGTGTGTATATATATATACATATGCGTATATGTATATATATGAATGCCCTCATGCCTACCAACAAAGAGAAAAATCTCCAGGAGTAAAAACCACCAGAGAAACTGCCTGACTTCTCAGACGAGAGACCATTCTCTCTTCAAGCTCCCTTAGCAAATGCCCTCCTAGAATCTTCTGAGGTCTCAACCAGAACTTCGGAGAGATCGTGTTCTAGTCACATCACATCCAGGAACAGTGATAGAATAAGCACATCAGCCAATGCAGGATGTCCCCACTGAGACTCTTCCCAGGTCACTCTAGGCTGTATCACATGGACATTAAATCTAGCCATCCCAGATGCCACATCAGAGAACATGTGGTTCATGGGTCTCTTGCAAGAGCTAAGTGACCCTCGTTTTTCAACTGGTAAGTACATGAGTAGAGCACAGAATAGCCACACAATGGAACCACTCTACTCACACACACTACTCGGCAATAAAAAGTAAACAAGCTATCAACACATGCCGTAACAGGAATGCATGCCGAAAATGTCAGTTTAGGTTAAAAGAAGACAGGCAGGATGGAGGCACTGTTGCATGGCTCCCTTCATACTGAAGTTCTAATAAGGACAGTCAGAGCCATTTGCCTGGAAATGGAGATGGGGTGAGAAACACAAAAGTGGTTTGGGATATATTTTTAATACTCTGAAACTGGATTGTTGGGATAGCTGCAGAAATCTACATATTTACTAACATTCATTGAGTTTGCTTGGGAGCAAGGAAGTTACTCAGAGTCTTAAGACATAAGCATGAGGACCTGATTTCAGATCTCCAGCACCTCAGCAAAAACCTTAGTATAGTAGCAACTGTCTATAATCTCCATGCTGAGGACACAGAGACAGGTGGACCCCTTGGGCTCACTGGCCAGCCAGCATCCCTGAGTTGGTCAGCTCCAGGCTCAATGAAAGAGCCTGTCTCAAAAAAAAATGAGTTAGAGAACAATAGAGACACCTGATGTTGACCTCTGACCCCCTACACACACACACATACATGTGATCATGTATCAGTCCCTGCCCCACACACACATGTGTCACACACACTCACACACAAATAATAAGATGATCATTGAAAAAGATGCACAGTATAGACGGGTGGTATTCAGCCCCACATGCACAGGTATGTACATCTAAACACATACATTTGAACAAGTACATACATATACATTTGAACAAGTACACATACATAGACCACATGTGCACACACATGCATGTACACACAGAGAGACACAGAGAGACAGAGACACACAGAGAGAGACACAGAGAGAAATGAGTGGGTGAGTGTTATGCTTTAGCTGGGCATAGTGGACACGCTTCACTTGGGAGGCTGGGGGAGAGTGATGAAGAGTTTGAGGTCAGTTTGTATGAGTTACCATGAGATACGGCAATAAAAAAAAAAAACAATATTAAAGTGACAGTGATTGAGATCAACCAGTTCATTCTGGCTATGTGGTAGATGGATCCATCTTCAAGAACATCACATAGGGAGGCAATAAGGAAACTCCAGGCAAAAATACAGCAGTGCTGGGGAGTGAAATGCTGCTAGGTAGCATATGGCATAGCACAGATCACTCTCCACATCCCGAAAACAGCCCAGGGCTGTGATTTTCATCAGTTCTAGGTGTCCAAATGAACGAAAGCTCTCAAAACTGTTGTCAGCTACTGACACTCCAAAAGGGAATCGTAGCAAGATCCGGCCTCACTGTTGCATGGCTCTAGGCTGTTGGGGAGACCCTGAGGGGTACTTACAGAAACTGGTGGCTCTTACCAGGGAAGGGGATTTGCTGCGGGGCTTGGGGTGGTGAGTTCTGAGACAAAAACAACAGTAAAATATCATGATGTGAACTGATTTGTTCTCAGCTGTGCTGTGTGCGGTGTGAGGAGTTCTCACAGTGAGTGAAAGGCAGAGAGGAAATGGCCCAAGAATGGAAGAAGAGGCAGTAAAGGCCCTTTCTGGATAAATGGTGTCAGTTCAGGGAGGCAACTTAGTGTACCTAGCCACTGTCTGACTAGTCTGTCACACTAACTTAGCTGAATGAAATGCAAGTCTAATCTTCTACTGATAAAAAGAGTGCTTCTTATATATACAAGCAAAGTTTGTTCACCTTCATCAAACATACTTTCATATTTTTTGCCCAAGACTATATCTCTCCATTCAGAATTGGATGGTATTCAGGCACTCACACAGAAAAAGCTAAGACATAATACATGTCTGCTGGAATGAAAACCACCATCAAAATTTATTTTAAAGTTACTTCTTGCATGTCTGTGAAACATTTTTCATTGTTCCAGTGATTTGATTTTCTTTTTCCTTCTCCTTGGGAATGTCTAATCAAGGTAGGCTCTTGGGAAGTCAAGGAAAGGGTTTGTAATTTAGTATAAGCCCAGCACATGGGAAGCTGAAGCTAGAATAGCATCATAAACTCGAGGCCAGTCTGGACCACATAGTTTCAAGTCAGCAAAATAATAAAAGTTAGGGCCAGGAGAGATGACTCGGTAGTTAAGAATACTTGCTGGCTGCTTTTCAAAAGAACCAGGATTCAATTCCTAGAATTCATATGGCAGCTCACAACAGTCTCTAACTCCAGTCCCAAGAGATCTGACTCTCTCTTCTGGCCTCCAAGAGCACAGCATGAACATATTCATAGACATACTTGTAGACAACACACTCGTACCCATTAACTTAAATCAAATTCAGATAAACAAAAGTTTTGATACATAGACCATAAACCCAACCACAAAGTTTTAGCCCCGGAGTCATTTAGTCTCAGAATATAAGCAGATTTCAACTAGAGGTAAAATGCATCTTTAGACAATGGTCCTCAGGCTAGGCATGTAGCCTACAGTTTTTAACATGCTCTCCTTGAGAATGTGGCCCCATGGCCAAGTGGAATGTAAGGAGTAAAACTGTCATCAGAGATGGAACAAGCTTGTGAGGAGACTGGCGCTGTCCATTAGCACGTGTCTTCTTTGATGTTTAACTGCATGTGCCAGTTCATGAGCAATTTACACACAGAACCCTGAGCTCCTTGGCACCGGGTTTCTAGTTTATTTCCTTCTGCTTAATGTTCTCTACTAACATTAATGTCCATTACTGTTGGAGAACAGCCATGCAGAATAGTGATGTAAACTCAATCTCAGGTCAGAGCACCTGAACTCAAACTCCACATGTTCACTCAGTTGCTATATGCCTTACGGAGTTTACCTGATGCCCCTACCTCAGTTTGCCCAAACGTAAACTAGGATGTGTGTAATGATGTTTCCTGTCTGGGAAAGCTGGCTCTGGTTAATGACTTGTTGCAAAGGGAGCCTTGGCACATCACATCCTGTGCTTCACTCTGACACCAAAGATGCCTCTACAAAGATGAGTTTCTACCGTTTGCTGTCTTGTTTTCCTGCGAGCATCATGGTACCTTGGTAACTGCTTCCTGTTTCAGATCAGAGAGGAGCAGGCAGAGAGGAGCCTGCCTTGAGCTCCCCATACTCCAGGCTGTCTGAGCCCTGGCAGCCAGTGTCCACTTCCTGCTGTGGGGTCATGCTCTTAACATCATGGAGCTCTACAGCCCTCAGAGCTGTTAGTTTGTGGCAATGGTCTCAGCCCAAGGAAAATACTGGCGTGATTCAGGTTCACTGAGAATATTTCAACTCTTTCATTCCAGTCCAACAGCTGTAGGAAATGTGTAGGTTTTGAGTTATTTAAAATTACTTGGTGGCTCTTTGATTTTTGTTTTATCTTTCTTTTTTAAAGGCTTCCCTGGTTCCCCTCTTATATACAAAAGCATGTTATTTGAGTCCAATGTTAGGACCAGGAAATGAGAATTACTTCTGAGAGAAGCTCTGAGCAAAAGAGAATCATGTTAGAAAGCCCTGGACGTCTGTTCATTTGGGAAGCTGGAAGGTCAGGCTGTGAGGCTCCACTGACTTGCCTTTCTAAAGGGAAAAGGTGCAGGAGCGTCCGATTTTCCAATCTGGGGTGAGGCTCCCCAAGGTACAGCCTGAGGGGGCAGCCACCCTGGTTCAGTTAAATCATACCACTTTCTCAGAGCGCTCTCTCTCTCTCTCTCTCTCTCTCTCTCTCTCTCTCTCTCTCTCTCTCTCTCTCTCTCTCTCTCTCTCTCCCCTGTCTCCCTCTCCCTCTCCCTCCCTCTCCCTCTCACTCCCTCTCCCTCTCCCTAGCCCTCTCCCTCTCACTCCCTCTTCCTCTCCCTAGCCCTCTCCCTCTCCCTCCCCACCCCCCTCTCACCTGAGACTTTCTGATTAGGCTAGGCTAATAAATTAGGCCAATAAATTCCAGGGGCCTCTGTCTTCCCAGCACTGGGATTACAGCCACTCGCTACTATGCCTGGTTTCTATGTGGATCTGAGGACTGAACTCCAGCCTTCATGTTTGCATGGCAGGCACTCTGTTGACTGAGCAAGGCTTTCATGAAGAATTAGCCCCTTCAAAGCACACTGAAAGGATTCAGTGAAGAAAATGTGTCACCCTCGCTCTTTGCTGCCTCTCATCCCTCCCCACTGTCCACACCGTCCCTTTGGTACCAGATCTTTGCCGTTCTGATGCCATCAACCCAGGACCGAGGAAATCAGTGCCGTTGCTGGGATATCTTGGACCTTTGGTTTCTAAGCAACTGTGTGGCTATTTCAGTACCTTGAGACACATCTGACAGTCGAAACCATGTCCAAAGTAAGGTAGGTGATATTCCAACACCACCTGGGATGTCAGGGTACCCTTCCTGAAGGGTGCTCACCCCCACAAGCAGAAAGTCACGAGTTCTGCCCCAGCTTCTTCCTCTTAGTGAAAACCTGGGTCTGCCATTCAAACCTGCATGCAAATCCACCAAAGAATTTGAAATCTGCTTTGGGCAATTCAGCTCAGAGCTCTTCCCAATCAGTTCCCTGACAGCCTCAGATTCTGGTTCCCTGTCTGAAGGCAACTTAAGTTGATCACAGGACACTCCAGAGCTGTGCCCTCTGGCCAAAGATTTCCTTTCTTTCATTCTTTCTTCTTCTTTTTGAAAACGTATTTGTACTGGGGAGGGCTGCACACATGTGAGCCACACTGCATGTGTGTCGAAGTCAGAGGGCAATCCTCACCTTCCACGTGATCTTGAGATCGCTTTTTCTGTGTGTGACTGTGTAGTCCAGGCTAGCTGGCCCACCAGTGTCAGCAGATCCACCTGGCTCTGCTTCCCATCTCACCACAGAAGAAATAGAACGGTGCTTTACATGGGATTTGGGCACAGATACGCACGTTTGCATGGTCAGCCGTACCAAGATTTCCCATTTAATGGAAAATTTGGGTTGACACATAATGAGTTTTAAACAATTGAATAAATCTTCCTTGTTAGTAGATACTTGTCACTCTCTCTCTCTGGGTTGACTACTCCAGTCATGTTTAAATATTGCCTTGGACCCAGCAGTGACATGGCACCTGGCCATGCACAAAAGAAATCTATCATCAGTGACCACAGAGCCATTCCCATGAAGAGGGGAATTCAGGCTCAAACTGCCCAGAACTGGCCAAAGAGGTGACTACTTCTGGGACTTTGCGGGAGGGGCCTCCTGGCTGAGACAATAACTGATTGCCATGAAAAAAAAATGCCTTCTTTGGTTCTACACTTACCTACAAGGTTTTCTTCCACTTCAGAGATGCAGGGCAGCTTTAGCCAGCAATTTAGCAGGAACTTCACCAATATAAAATAATTACACAGCGTCATGTCGCAGTTGCTCCTTTAGTCCCTTCCACACTTTATAATTTAGGGTGCCAACCTTCGGATAGGCTCAGGCTTGCCAAAGCCCTTTCCCATTTCGACTTCATATCCCACAGATGACCTGGTTCTAGGGCAACTTCTTAGACCATAGCTCAGTTTGAATACTACCCAAAAAAAAAAAAAAGCCTCAGGTCAGTCTACTCAAATTACTTGGTAACACGACCGTTCTTTGTTTTCTGAAGGAAGCCTAATTGTCCCTGGTAGCGCCTGGCTCGAGGTGGACCAGTAAAGCTTTGCAAGAAATAGGGATTGGGATCGTGCAATAGCTTCCGGTGCCAACTTGACAGGAGCGGGGAGACAAGTCTCTGGGGATACCCGTGAGAGATTTTCTCCCTTCGGCTACTTGAGATTGGGAAGACCGGCTCTCAGTATGGACACTGCCATTCTGTGGGCTGGTGTCCAAACAGAAGTGACCTGAGCTCAGACATTCATCCATCTCTCCCTCCCGACTGTGGTTACAGTGGGTGGATGCGGCTCCCTCAAGCTGCTGCTGCTGGTCTCTTCACCATGATTGACCACATCTGGGCCAAAATAAACCCTCCCTTCCTTTAAATTGTTTTTT
>NW_022196903.1:128122896-128125088 GCF_008632895.1 Mastomys coucha
GTTTCTCTGTGTAGCCATGGCTGTTCTGGAACTCACTCTGTAGACCAGGCTAGTCTCAAAATCAGAAATCCGCCTGCCTCTGCCTCCCAAGTGCTGGGATTAAAGGCGTGTGCCACCATCGCCCGGTTTAAGTTGCTTCTTATCAAAGAAACAGGGAAGTGGCTTGCACAGATCGTCTGGAGAAGACACTGGTTTCAGAACCTTTGGAAATACAGCTGAAGATAGCCAATGGCTCCTCCACCTCCAGGCGCATGCCTTGGTAGAATCGCTGACACTGTGTGGCAATGCCTTCTCATAGTTCAGAATGCTTTGCAAAGGAGAAGGGCTCTATATAAAGCCCCTGGCACACCTGGTGGGTTATTTCTCCTAGAAGTGGGTAGATAGCTGGATACACGGTTGTGTGCCTCAAACTCTTATTTTTCCACTCACTGAATCTTGCACAGCTTCTCTGGTTGTCTTCCTGAAAGACCCCAAAGGGAGTTCCCGCTCAAGTCCTGGGAGACATGTACCCGAAAAACATGACAGGCCATCTTGATGTAAAAAAACATGAGGCATTTTTATTTCAGAGCTCTGGTTCAACCCCCAATCTCACACAGGAGACCAGGAATTGACCACGAAACCCAGAGGTTAGGGGATTTTATAGGAAAAAGGTCTGGGGAGACAAAGGAATTGGTGTGGCTATACATGATTGGCTATTTTGTATGTCGTGCAGATCAGAGTTGAGAATTCCTAAAAAAAGTGAAATTCCTAGCAAGAGGGGAGAGTGCTATTCAAAATTCATACTGACCCTTAGCTAACACTTTAGAAAACCAAATGGCCCAGGGTCCATCATTCGATGTCTGGCCAGGCGTGTCTCAGGCGCCTCGGCCGGGCACCTCCTTGCCTTATCTCTGAGATTTGCACTCCCCTGGTCAGCTTTTCCCTGGCTTGGCCACTTCTTGCAGGCCTGGCTCCTGGCTCCTGTGGTTTTCAGTACTGGACTCAAATTTAACTCTTTCAATCCCAGGCTTACGTGGGCAAGTATCTGCTAAATTTTTATTTTTCTTTTCATTCCCTCTTCACTGTCCAAGAAAAAAAATAAACAAATAAACAATAAATACCATCATGGTGACTCTTCTGTCTTTTTCCCAATAGCTAGCCTCTTTCCCATGTGGTGATGTATGTTCTTTCTCACTTTAAGAATAAGAAAAAAAAAGAAAGAAAGAAAACACTAGAAACTCAACAGAGGGTAAATGACCCAGTCGTGTTCATGCATACAGAACGCAGGAGCTCAGAACCCAAGTTCTCCCAGTTCCCTCTCTTCGTGTTCTGTCATAACTGGGAAAGAACACCCTTCAGCCCGCTGACAGCCTTTGCTGGGGTGTTTCTGGGCTAGCTAGGAGGGCTTGGGGCTCCGGAGCAGTGAGCACAGTGGGAGGGCCTCTGCATCCTGAGTAACAGGTGGAAATGTACACTGTCTCCTCATAACGGTCAGGGAGCCAGAACAGTGCAGAATGCGGCAGAATATAAATATCAAAGAAAGGAGACACACCTGGTGGGCATAAGATGAGGAGCAATAGGAAAGGAGTCTGTTGGGTCAGCTCAGCTGGTCTTACATCTCTTTTTTACTATATGGACGTTGTAAAGAATTTGGTAACTCTGTGAAAGAACTTGCCCACAAGCAAGAGGACCAGAGCTAGGATTCCTAGAACTCACATAAAGGCCAGGTGAGTGTGACTGCCTGCATGTAATTCCATCCCCAGGAGGTAAAGATCGGGGCCTCCCCAGCGAAAGCCGACTACTGAGACTAGTCATACCAGTCAGCCCTCAATTTAACCCAAGAGACTCTTGCCTCAAAGAGTGATGTGGAAAAATGATTAAGAAAGTTTTCTGGCATCAAGCTTGGGCCTCCACACACACTGACACACGTGTGCTGACACACCTCCAAACAGAAGCACAGCTCCGACGTTGCAGTTTCTCTGAGAGTAACTGAGACAGATGTCAGACCATTCGAGTCTAGAAACCACAGGTATTTGTGTGAAGGTCAGAGAAGGTACAGCCAGATGTGAGCCGAGAATATGTTTAGATGTATGGAGATAGCAAACAAGTGAGTGGAATGAAAACCAGAGAGTCAGAGGATGATGGTGATGGTGTGTGGTGATGATGGTGATGATGATGATGATGATGATGATGATGATGATGATGATGGTGGT
>NW_022196903.1:128125235-128142319 GCF_008632895.1 Mastomys coucha
TGGTGGTGTGTGTGTATGTGTGTGTGTGTTTGGGGACATGCATGTCCCTAAAGGTAAGATAATTACAGAATACAGAATGATATAGCCAGAACAACTCAGATGATTTCATGTAAAATGAAGCTCATAGGCATTGACTAACTGATCTAAAGTCACATACTACTCAGTGGCATTGTGTTGTGGGTAGCCCCGGTGCTGCTTGCATTTTGATGCTAATTCCACTGTTTTCCAATGCTCATTGGCTATGCTAAAAGAGACAAAAAAAATGTCAAGGAATCAGAAGCAAAGAATTAAAAAAAAATCCCAAAGTCATAATCAGCAGTGTAAATAAGAAAGTATTAAAAAAAAAGTGTAATGAAGAAGAGAGGCTGGCTGAGTATGGTGGTGTATGTCTGTTATCCCAGAAAGTAGGAGGTGGAGGCAGGGGAAGTCAGGAGTTCAAGGTCTTCTTTGGATACAAGTTCAAGATGAGCCTAGGCTACGTGTGACATTACCGAGAGAGAGAGAGAGAGAGAGAGAGAGAGAGAGAGAGAGAGAGAGAGAGAGAGAGAGAGAGAGAGAGAGAGAAAGAGAGAGAAGAAGAAGAAGAAGAAGAAGAAGAAGAAGAAGAAGAAGAGGAGGAGGAGGAGGAGGAGGAGGAGGAGGAAGAGGAAGAGGAAGAGGAAGAAGAAGAAGAAGAAGAAGAAGAAGAAGAAGAAGAAGAAGAAGAAGAAGAAGAAGAAGAAGAAGAAGAAGAAGAAGAAATCATCCTGGAAGCACAAATTCAAACATGAAAATTATGACACATAAGAAACAAATTGGTGATAAGAAAAACAGATGTTGAAAGTGGAATGTATGCCAAACAAAAAGATTGTTTTTATGGACTGCTTAATTCAAGAGAGTTATAATGAAGTACATGCCACGGATATTTGATAGCATTTGAAGAAATGTAGAGAAGCAGTTTGTACAGGATGGCAAAGATTTTGGATGCTCACTGAAGTTTAAATTAATACAAGGAAGAAGAAATGTCTCTTCTTAGGA
This sequence comes from Mastomys coucha, assembly GCF_008632895.1. NCBI lineage: Eukaryota > Metazoa > Chordata > Mammalia > Rodentia > Muridae > Mastomys > Mastomys coucha. The sequence goes on from NW_022196903.1 coordinate 128,126,253, forward strand.
AAGAGCTCAGTGAGTGACTTCTTACAGACTTCTGGTGATTTATATACGCTCATAGTTTTGAGAATGAAGGAGTTACATATCAGGCCTTTGTTTTCACTCTTATCTTCAAAGTAAGATGAAAGCAAAAGTTACAACAGGGCTATGTGGATCTCATAATTCATAAATGTGTAATATATATGAAATCCAAGGCATAAATGACATAGGGGAAGGTATGGAACAGGTTTATACAGTGACCAGGTTTTATTTTTCAATATTAACTCTACAATAATGAAAATGTGGGATCACATTTGTAAGTACATTAAATATAAAAGATCTAAATATTACAAATAAAAGGCAGAGATTGTCAGCATGGATGAAACAATCAAGACTCAAGTCTATATTGTCTATAAGAAACATGCTTTAGAAACAAAGAGATAATGGGCCAGATGGTGGTTGTGTACAGCTTTAATCCCAGCACCTGGGAGGCAGAGGTAATCAGATCTCTGCAAATTTGAGACTAGCCTGGTTTGCAGAGCAAGATCTATGACAGCCAGTGACAGAGAAACCCTGTCACAAAGAAAGAAAGAAAGAAAGAAAGAAAGAAAGAAAGAAAGAAAGAGAGAGAGAGAGAAAGAGAGAAAGAGAGAAAGAAAGAGAGAGAAGGAAGGAAGTGCAATAAAAATAAATGGATAAGAAAAAATCCTATGTAAATAACAAAATAGTACTAAAGCATTTATATTAATATAAGATAAAATGTGTTTCAATGGGGAAAGTTCTAGTACAAAAGGCAAATAAGAGAATTTATTCAAATAACAAAGTACCAAATAAATGATCATTCCTCGAATTACCACCAGTTTATTTTAAAACTTATGTAAGACAATTTCATTCAGGGTATGTAAACATACTACATTCTTGTGAGAAAGATAAAGGGAATATTTCAAGCTAAACTAGAGGAACCCTGGAACAACATTCAATTATGTGGCCTCTCTAGCTTCAAGTATAATTGATATGATTAAGAGACAACCAACTATTAGTTTAACAAATACTTGTAAGTTCTGTGCATGTGCCAAATATTGTGTAAGTAATGGAAACACAGCCTCTGCCCTCACACTGATAACATGTCAAGTCTCTGTACAAGTTATAAATAGTGATGCAAGCATATCCAACATTTTTGACATCGAGACACGAGAATATTATCTATAAAACTTGCATTTGTGATCTACTCAGTTGAGTTTTTCAAAAATATTTTAACTAAGTTTATAATTTTACATGAACATATTCATAGTTATCTTTAGCTTCTCGGCCTCAGGTTGAATTTGCCTGAGAGTGCATCAGTCAACTTTTTATTGCTATGATAAGCCCTTAAGATAATCAATTTTTAAAGAGAGGTTTCCAGGCTCTGAGGCTATCATGTGCTGCTAAGAATCTCTCTTTCTCTCTCTCTCTCTCTCTCTCTCTCTCTCTCTCTCTCTCTCTCTCTCTCTCTCTCTCTCTCTCTCTCTCTCTCTGATACATGAGCACACACATACACACACACACTATAACACACACTGTCAGCATCTGAGGATATAAAGCAGTGTTGGGATGTTTGCTAGCATGTGCAAGACACTGACTTCCATACCCTGAACTGCATAGAGAGAAGGTGGTATTTGCCTCACAGTTTAGGAGTTTTCAGACCCTGACTGATTAGCCCTATACGTTCTGGGCCAGGTGTGGCAGTACCTCCTTCAGGACTATGTGACCAAAGCAATGAGCACTCATGGTATCTCTTGCAGGCAAACTCCCAATAACCTATTACCTCCCACTAAGTCATACCTCTTGAAGGATCTACCATATCCCAATAGCACCGGGGGCTGAAGACCAAACCTTTATCTTTTTGAGGGCCACATCCAACTATAGCCGTTATGATGTTAAGTCAGAGAACCAGTGAGAGAAGCATCTTGACTGTCAGAAGATGGTCAGAACAGCCTTCTGAAGCAGGGGTCCTTAAGAAGAACTTGTTAATAGAAGAGATTCAGGAGGTCATGGACTCTAAATGCCAAGACATTTTATGGAGAAAAAGCTTGGCACTGTCTAAAACCTGGCCCAGAGAGAAGGAAACAAGGATTCAATCTTCAGAGAACATAAAATCTAATCTTATACAAAATTGTTCAGAAAGTAGAAAATTAAATAACTTTTCTAACACATTTACAAGGCTAATACGACCTCAATAACAAAACCACACGAGGGAGACTTCCAAGATGGGAGTGTGGGAAGAAATCTCATTCATTAAACATATACAACTGTTCCCTACAATGCAGCAAATAATAAGAATATTTATGTAGACTCTGAGAGACAGGGGATATCCCAAAGCAACTTTGAGTACCAGGCAAACAATCCATTGTTTGCATTTGAAGGAGACGCAGACAAAATTAAGATGGGCAGCAGTTGCAGTCATGGACGAGATAGGCTCAGATTTGAAGCTTCAGGAGAGAAGTGGTTATATGCAAATTTATAAGTAGGTCAGCTTTGCTTTGAAACTCCATCTGCTCATTTCCCTGTCCCAGCAATTCACCACCTCTCCCTGATGGTCCCCACAATCCTTCCCTTGGTGAGAAGGATTTGACTATCTATTAGCTGTGAGCCTTCTATACAAACAAGTGATGCTGCCTAACTCCTTTAGTGCCTGAGATGAAAAAAATGCATGGTAGATGTCTATTAAAGAAGGCATTGGAGGTTACCAAGATCTCGCGCCCCCCCCCTTTTTTTTCTGTTTATAGAATAACAAGTTTTGCTTAGGTTCCAATGTTACTGGTCTTTCAGGAGTATGGAGCCAGAGGTGGGAAATTGTGTTCCCATTGTAAAATCTCAATGAGTCAAATATCATATCATAAACCAACAAGATTTGGATGTACTTTGAGAGGCAAGTATCAATGAAAGGCTTGGTTTTATTTATTCTGAAATGAAGTTGGAATAGCCTTTGATCAGTCTTTTAAGTGCCCTGTAACTAATTTCTTCCTTTTACAAATTTTAGCCCATATCCAACAAAGCCAAAATGTCTCATTAAGTCTTGGACCTGCTCTTAATGACTCAATAAATATTTATTAGACTGAATGAACCAATGTAAACAGATTTCACTTGAGGGGCATCTCTTTAAGGTCATTCCCTGGTCTACATAAGTGAAATATCATTAAGTCTTTCTATGTAATCCACAGCTGGCCTCTGCCATGGTTAGAGTACAGTTCACCCCCACCAAAGCCCGCATTGAGGCTCAGTTCCTCCATGAGGTAGTATTAGGAGGGGGAGCCCTGGGCTATATGTGGATCACAGAGGTAGAGAGAGCCCTTAAGTCTAAATTAATCCTCTCCTGAGCTATGTGTTCTCATTCTTGTGGGGCTTGATTTGCATGTCGTCCTAAATCAAAGTCATCCCTGGTGCCATTTCTGCTATGTGTGCCCTCTAGACTTTTGGTCCTTCTCTACTGTGTTCTAATACAACACAAAGCCCTTGGAAGATGTAGCCACAAACTCTTGACTTTTTCAGCCTTCCAAACCATGAACTAAACAAACCTCATTTCTTTATGAAGTACCCAGTCTTGGGTATTCTGTTATAGCAACAAAAAAAAAAAATGCACTAAAAGAACACCTAATATTTGACAACTTGGTGTTTCAGAATTCAGAGTTGAATAGGTGAAATTCAAATTTAGAACCTTATGATTCCACTCAAAAAGTCCAGTTTTCAAAGTATGTATGGCCATGCTTATACTATCAGCACTCAGAAGGCTAAGGCAGGGCAACAGTGAGTTTGAGGCCAGACTGTGTTATGCATTGCAAGATTCTGTTTTTGGTTTTTGGTTTGTTTTTTTTTTAAGTTGTGCCATTTATTTCAGTTTTTAAAATATACTTTGAAAGCCCTCCACATCTGCTTCTCTATTCTCAGACCCATGATGGGATAACAACTAGCAACTGAAGTGGGATATGCTGTGTGGCTAAGGCATTGTACCTGGGAGCCCTTTGCCAAAATATGTATGTATGTATCACTTTTGCAGGAAGCAGCCGAGTCTTTCCTACAGTTCTTCCTAGTGTCCTGGAAACTCCATGAAAATGCATTGTCTTAGGGTTTCATTGCTGTGAAGAGACACCATCACCAAAGCAACTCTTAAAGGAAACATTTAACTGGAGCTGGCTTACAGTTCCAGAGGTTTAATCCATTATTACCATGGCAGGAAGCATGGCAGCCTCCAGGCAGACATGGTGATGAAGAACCTGAGAGTTCTACATCTTAATTGGAAGGCAGCATAGAGGAGGCCTTCATTCCACACTGGGTGGAGCTTGAGCATAGGAAACCGCAAAGCCCACCCCAACAGTGACACACTTCCTCCAACAAGACCACACCTACTCCAACAAAGACATATCTCCTAACAGCAACATTCCCTGTGGAAGCATTCAAACACACAATTCTATGGGAGCCAAACCTATTCAAACCACTACATGCATCAACAGAAGATTATTTTTTTTTTATCTCACGTGCAGAAACTACATTTCCAACTATAGCTAGTCTCCAAATTGTCACCGATAGAGATTAACTCAATGGCTACTTATCTTGAGGACTCTCTTGTCTCCCTAGGGTAATTAGTTGGGCTCTGACCAGTTGCCTTCCATTCCTTGTCATTTTCTTAAGTCCACAAAGGCTGTGCTGCTGACGTGTTATCTGCTTTATTGCTCTGAGAGCCAAGAGATACCCTCAGAGAAGACGGTTGTGAAGCACCATTCACTGGGGAAGGGAGATGGCTTAGAGGATAAAACGTGATTGCTGCAGAAGTGTAAGAACCTTCTTCAGACCTCCAGTGCCATCTAAAAACCAGGCAGGGCAGAACACATCTGGAATCCTAGTGCTAAGGAAGCAGAGATAAGTGGATTCAAGGAGCTTGCTGAGAGACTCTATCTCAAAACAAGTAAACAACAAAATCAGACCTCTGTCCTACACACACACACACACACACACACACACACACACACACACACACACACCAGTGAACACACCTGTATACACATGTCTATACATCACCACCATCATCACCTCTACCACCATCACCACCTCCACCACCCCCTCCACCACCACCACCAACAACAACAAAAGAATTATGTATTTACAATGGCCAGCATATGGAATTTATTAATGTGTCTGTCACAAGGTGGTAAATACATAAGAGATGATGATACACGCACATAACAGAATAGGAAAGAGCATTTTCATTTGATTAAAACTTGAGATAGAAGGTTTACTAGTGTTATAGTTGCTCCAGTTTGTAATATGAAAGGAGAATGAAATGCCAGCATCGGTGAATGGGCTATAGGACATTACAGTAAGGAAAGATCGACTCAGAGACTCAAGTGCTGCGTGTGCACTGATTTCAGAGTAGAGGGTAGACCGGGAAGAATGCCAGGGAGGGACGATGGAGGGAGGTTAGCAGCAGGTACCAAAATACAGTGAGATACAACGAATACGACTGAATAATCTATGGTGCACTAGGATGGATACAGTGTATAGTATGTAGTGATTTATTTTGCTATTTTATTTGAAACTAAAAGAATTTGAAAGTTCCCTCCAAAATGCTAAGTGACAATGTTAATTACCTTGATTTAATCATTACACATTATAAACCTATATCAAATTACCACACTGTATCCTATCGATAGGTACCATTTTGTACATCCATTAAAAATGTAAAGATCTATTTATTTTTGTATTATGTGTGGATGTTGTATGCATGTACATCATGTGTGTTCAGTGCCTGAGGAGGTCAGAAGAGGATGTTAGATGCACCCTGCAACTACAGTTACAGATGGCTACGGGCTGCCAGGTGTATGCTGGGAACTAAACCCTTGTCCTTGTCCTCTGCAAGAATAGCCAACCCTCTTACTCTCTGAGTCATCTCTCCAGCTCTAGTTAAACTTTTTAAAAAAAACTAAAAAACAAAGACAGGTAATAGGTTCCAGGCTGCCCATTCTTTTAAATCTCCAAAATTGCCATACTTATACTGTCTTAGGAATGTGTTTTATAATTCAAGCATGTGCTCAATGAGGAAATAACTCATTTTTGTGCATATCAGTGATAGCTTGGGTTTATAAAATTTTGGGAAGCTAAATTACTGTACTAATTCCCGGATAACTTGGAAGAGAGAGGTTAATGACCTTATTTTTGGAATAGTTTTAGTTTCACAGCAAAATTGAGGGGAAGATGCTAAGATTTCATATATGGATAACCCACCTCCCAGATATCTCTAATATGAATAGCCCTATTGTCAGTGTTCTCTGCCACAGAGGCTCACAGGTAAACCTGCATTAACACAATACTACCTCCAAGATCCACAGTTTAGAGTTCATACTGACAATGCACAGTGTCACATATCTACCAATATTCACTGCCCTAAAATCCTTTAAGTTTCACATACTTATCCTTCTCTTCTGCCTTCCCTGGTGGCCACTGATCTTATCATCACCACAGTTTGCCTTTTCCAGAGTGTCAGAGTTAGAATCACACAGCACGTAGCCTTTTTTGGTTGATACTCACTAGCATCTACTGAAGTTTCTTCTATGTCTTTTCCTGGCGTAACAACTTGTTTCTCTTTAGACTGTGTAGCACGTTGGTACCCAGACATCCCACGGTTTGCTCAACTGCAGGCTATCTTGTGAGTCTGCATAAAGCTGCTGTGCACTTCTGTAAGCCAGCTTTTGTATGGCTGTTTTCCTTTCTTTGGGGTAAATAGTTAGGAGTTATAACTAAGGATCACATGGTTAGGGCATGTTTAGATATTTTGTGGGAGCAGTATGCCATTTTCCAAAGTGGCTGTACCATCTAATAGTGTTACAAGCAAAGAAGGAACAATCCTCTGGCTCCCAATGTCACCAGCCCTGGATGCTGTCATTTCTGATTTGGTGCTGATACTGTTTTGATGTGTGCTTCTCTCGATAGCATATGGCACTGGGTACCATTGTGTCTGTTAATTGTTTGTCTTCTCTGATGAAATGTCCAAGTCACTGCTTGTTTATGCTCATGTTGTATGTCTCAGAGAATGGTCCTTATCTGCTGTGTCCTTTGCGAACACATTCCGCCATCTTAGGTTTTGTCTTATTATTTTTACAATGTCTTTCATAGAGTGGGAGGATTTTATTTTAATGAGGTCCAGGTCATCCATCCTTCCTCCATGGCTTGTGCCTTTGGCGTTAAACTCCCAGGTCATCTGGACTCCCTCTTGTCTTATAGGTGTGTCATAGCGTAGGTCTGTCATTCAATTGGGTTAGTTTTTGTTAATGATGAAAGTCTGTGATGATGCTTTATTTGTTTGGGTTTGGGGTTGCATGTGAACATCCCAGTTACTCTCATGACCCCAGATCCAGGTCTCCTGCTACAGGTGGTGAGGGGTGAGATGGGAGGAGGGCTGCATGGGAAACAAATGCTTGTATCCTGGGGCAGGCACATCTGAAACTCCCACAATGTTCAGCCTGCTTTCTTGAAGCTGTCAAGGGACTGGGTAAACTCTCCTGCTCTCATGCCTCCAGGGCCAGCTCTTCCATGATGCTCAAATGAGGGGTGGGGTCAGTTCTGCACAGCCCTCAGACATCAACATGTTCCAGGTCAGCAGCCCAGGCCAGGGACAACTGTCTGGCCTGCAGTACTTATAGACCCCCACCCCACGGCTTGCAGGGCCCTGGCCCCAGACATGCCCCCCAATTGGCAGCACAGGCTGGACCCCACCATGCTCTCAGGTGGCATCACCAGCTAGTCACATCAGGCTATTCCTCACTACTCTAAATCTCCAGCTCCGCCCCTTTTCATTGTGCCCACATCCTTCTGTCTCTCTCTTGTACTTCTCTACCACTTACTTGCTCCTCTTAGTGGTCAAGGTCTCTGAGTGTGTGGGATCTTCTCAGGAGTGCTATGCCGCACTTGTGCATTATGGTGCTAGGCAGGGGTCATTTGGGGCATAGGCTGCCTCCATAAGCCTGTGTGGCACCAGACTGGTGGTCATCTCAGGCTCACTTCTTTCAGGGAGTGTTAGGGTACTAACCATTCTAACATTCACAGGTCAGAACAGTGAACCTAGACATAGCCTCCTCCTCCTCCTCTCTGCCTCCTTCTGATGCACACATGACACAGCAGCCACACCTGAACACTTCTAAGAGCAGGTGTATTTTTATTTTTTGATGGCCTAGACTTTATCCCCAGTGAAGACAACCCAGGTTACCCATCCTTTCGTGACTGGTTCTTCTACTCCTACAACCTCTTCTCTCCTTCCCGCATCTTCAGCCCCCTTCACGCCCTTCTCCTTCACAGATACCACCATTAATAAAGTGAGAAGCAACTGAGGTCTCCAAGGGAGCTCTTCTACAATCAGTGTTAAGACCCATGACGTAGGAGTTCCTGGATGATGAAAGATCTCATATCCTCAGTATTTCTCAGGCACAGAGACTCAGGATTCACATGTGTGGTCTATGCACCACAGAAGCTCTGATTCTTTCACCAGGATGTGGGGAATTGTCCTGGTGTAACTGAACAGCGACCACAGTGCCAACCCATCAAAACCACCTGTGTTGCTCACTGCCCATCTTCCATTTCTGGGGTGTTTTCCTCTTCCTCTCTTTCTTTCTCTCTCTCTCTCTCTCTCTCTCTCTCTCTCTCTCTCTCTCTCTCTCTCTCTCTCTCTCTCTCTCTCTCTGTCTCTCTGTCATTACAACAGAAGCAACTGGAACTCTTTCAGAGACCTTGAAGCTGTCTAGCAGCCAGGTGGTGGTGGCTCATGTCTTTCATACCAGCACACAGGAGACAGAGGCAGACAGACCTCGTGAGTTCTACAGAGTGAGTTCTAGGACAGCCAAAGCTACACAGAGAAACCCTGTCTTGAAAAACAAACAAACAAAACAAAAACAACAAATAAGCTAACAGATGTCACTACCAACATCCTCAAAGATGTGAATCTATCACTGATTCCTTCTCAAGCCTCGACACAGTCACCCAAGGTTCACCTTTTCCATATGTGCCAGCATCTGAGGACATGGGAAAATTACACAGCTCAGGGATTGACTTGATCTAACGTAAGTTGATAAGGCTTGTTTGCTTTGGGCTCATTGGTTTGCAGCCAAGCCTAGATCTGTGGGTCTGGTTTCTGGCTTATCGCTTTTCACCCTTCCCTAGGAATGAGCACTAGAGTGACAACTGAATCCACAAAGCAGGTATTGTCGAGTGTGGCATAAAAGAGTGTAGGGTTCACTTTCTCTCACACAGATGGGAAATCGAAGCAGACTCAAGTAAAAAGGCAAGAGGAATCCTAGCCAATGTCACCTCACCTGGAGAGAGAGAGTTCAGAGAAGATCCAAATTTGTCCATCATGTGGTGTCTGGGGAATGCTAGAACAAGTCTCTCATTGTTCTAACGGCTGCATTTAACAGCTTCAACTGGAGCTTTCTTTGGACTGACAGCAGTGGTCCAGAGTTGCTGGGAGAGGTAATTAGACCACATGGTAACATCCTTCGAACTCCCTGGAGAGCTGGGGCTACTGGAGGATCTTTACTGTAATCCTTATCCCTAAACCCTCTGGGGTCCATCCTTGACAGCTGTGCCAGCGCGCTGCCACTCAATCATTTCTCACTTCCCAACAAGTCCATTGTAAGCTCCCTTCAGGAAGTAGAAATTGGTATTATTATTATTTTTTTTTTTAAAGAAAAAGCATGTCATCTTTTCAAGTTCTAGAACACATTCTGGAGCAGGGGCAGGTCAATCTAGATTTAGTCCCTTTGTTACTAAGGTTTCAATAGCACACACCAGACCAACTGTGCAAACTTGAAGCCATCTGCTGACCTTGGGCTTCAGTGCCTACATTAACCTTTCCCAGAAACAAAGCACTATTCACCTCCTGCTCCCCACCACCACCACCACACATATCATCATCTATGTTCTTTTTATCTGTGAACTCTAGACCAGGAAGCTTTTTTTTGGTTTGTTTTGGTTGTCCCCCATGTGTACCCCAATGCCCAGTCTAAAATGAGGTTCTACAGAAGTCTCCATGAATTGGATCTTGAAGGTGCCAACAAGAACACATGAATGAAAGTGCAGCTCTTTGAACTGAGTACATGGTCCCCAATGAAGGAGTTAGAGAAAGGACCAATGGAGCTGAAGGGTTTGCAGCCCCCTAGGACGAACAACAATCTGAACTAACTAGTACCCTTAGAGCTCCTAGGAACTAAACCACCAACCAAGGAATATACATGGTAGGACTGATTGTTCTGGCAGCATGTGTATAGTAGAGGACTGCAAAATCAATCATCAGTGGGAGGAGAGGTCCTTGGTCCTGTGAAGGTTCTGTGCCCCAGTGTACGGGAATGCCAGGGCCAATAAGTGGGAGAGGATGGGGTGGCAAGCATGGGGAGGGGGTGGCAAACAGGGGTTTGTTCTTATTGTTTTTGTTTGTTTGTTTGTTTGTTTGTTCCTGGGAGGGGAAACTGGGAAAAGAAAAATCATATAACATGTAAATAAAGAAAATATCTAAGAAAAAAAGAAAAAGAAAAAAACGTATTTTAAGTAAGTAGAATTTAAAAAAAAAAAAGTGCAGCTCTTGACTCACAAATTCTCTTCCAGGAAGATGTGTGCAGGGCTAGCACCTGGAGAATGACGGGGTCATTTCAGAAAACACCAGCCACATCTAAGTAAAAAACTAATACCCAGCCAGACAGTGGTGGCACATGCCTTTAATCCTAGCACTCAGGAGGCATAGACAGAAGGATTTCTGAGTTGGAGGCCAGCATGGTCTAAAGAGCAAATTCCAGGACATCCAGGGCTACACAGAGAAAGCCTGTCTCGGAGTCAAGAGGAAGAGAAGAGAACTAACAACAACAACTACTAATACTCAAGGGAGTGCTCAGAGCGGTTTTTTCTGTGAGAGGCCCTCCCACTGCCACCTAGCAAGGTGAGCGCCACTATGATGAGCAACTGTGTAGTGGAGAGATGGGAGAGAAAGAGAAGCAGCCTGAGTAGCCTGTGCCGCTCCCTGAGGTCATGGTGATTTCCTGGCCTATGCTGCCACAGATGGCTATGTTTGGGTCCATACTCCTGCAACAGTGGGGATCTATGACAATGTCCATGGCCCCTGTTACCACCAACGGCTGTGGTATGAGCTGCTGCCTGGGGCCATGTTGATGTCTGAGGGCTGTGTAGAACTGACCCCACCCCTCAAGGACTATAGCACTCAGGAGAGCTAGCCCCACCCTTCTGCTTGGTATTGTAGAAAAGCTGGCCCTCAGGGTGTGAGAGCTGGAGAGCCGGCCCCTCCCCTCACCACCTGCAGCACTTGGGAAAACTGGCCCTGCTCCTCACATGGGCAGGGCTAGAGAGCTGGCCCTGGTGGCATGGGTGGAGAACAGGTTCTGCCTTTTGTGGGCACACCTGTCACCTGGGAAAAGTGGAAAAGCTGGCTTCGGTGGTGTGGGCACAGGAGAGCTAGCAGGCTGACCAACTCTGCTCCCACCTAGGCCCAGATCCAGGGCTTTAAGTTGGCCCACTCAGCATCTACATCATCTGTGAATTGTCTGAGCATGTGTAAGGGCCAGTCCTGCAGAATCAAAGCTGCAGGAGATCTCCATGAGTTAGAGCAACAACCGGATATCCAAGAGGTATCCCTCTGGGGCTACGATATGGATAGTGTAGCAGAAGGCAGAGGCCTCAAACCAGACCACTACAATGAACATTTGTAAGTAGAGATATGTGGACAAAAGGGTATATTTTGGCACACACCATGATACACCAGCAACTTTCATGTAGAGATTTGGTGGGGTTTTTTTTCTTTTTCTTTTTTTTCTTTTTTTCCTAGAGAGGGTAAGGACATTGCCAGGGTGAAGGGCAGATATGGGGAGATAGGGAGATGAGTGAGACTGGAATGCATGATGTGAAATTCACATGTGTGCATGCATGCATGTGTACATACACACACACACACACACACACAAAGAGTAGAAAATCTTTTTAAAAAAGATATTCACTGTTCTTCCAGAGGACCTGAGTTTGAGTCTTAGAGCCCACATCAGGGGATCCATTGTCACCCGTCATGCTGGTTCTGGGTAATATAATACCCTCTTCTGGATTCTGGGGCACCTGGACTCAACACATGCACGGACACATTCATAGACACACAATTAAAAATAAAACTTAAAGAAATTAACATTCAAAAATAAAGGCCTTTGCATAGGAACAATATCTACTTAGACTTTCTAATGGCTGGAAGGATCACACTTAGAATAGTAACAAAGAGAAAATACACATGAGGAAAAAGTGCATCAAAATTCTAAAACACCATGGAAGGACAATCCTCCTTCCCCCAAAATAAATCTTAAACAGATGAAAACGACACGTGTTCCCAAAACAGAAGGTTTCACATCACTAGACGTTATAGTTCCTAAACTAATCTAGTATGTCATTATCATAAGTATAAAGAGAAGTTTCTTAATTCAATCAGATAATTTGCAAGTTGGATGGAAAAATAAAGACAGAAGTAATGCAGGAGAGCCAGGCTGGGTGCTAAGAAGGGTCATGGGTTTGAAGCTAGTCTAAGCTACATGGACACTCTGATGAAAAAGGTAATAATGAAAACAGTCTAGTTTCATGAAATTAACTAATTATAGTTTACTATTTCATAAATAGGTCAACAGAATAGACTAGAAAATCAAAAGTACATTCAAATTTGAATTTTGAATTCAAAAAGGAAATTTAAAATCAGTGAGAAAAGGCTGGATTGCTTAGTAGATGCCGTTAAACTGCATTTTTACCTCAGGGGAAAAAAGCTGGCTTGATACTCTGACAATAAAATAAAATATAAAATAAAGCCAGTGAAATTGCTCCATAGGTAAAGGCATTTGCCACCAAGCCTTATAACCTTAGTTTGATTCCAGGACCTACAAGGTAGAAGGAGAGAACTGACTCCTGAAAATTGTCTTCTGACCTACACACATGCACATACACACATGCACATACATTCACATTCACGTACTCACATGCATATATACAAAGTAAATAAATATAGTAAAAATTTTAAAATAAAATATTTCGATCAAAGATTTAAATATAGAGGTATAATCCATAGAAACACTAGAGAAAATGTGGGGGAAGTTGTGCTAAAAATGCATAAAGGAGAAACCCCATTCTCATTGGTCAGTCTGTGGACACATGGCCTCTCTTGTGTTACCCATTATACTGATCTTTCTACTTAATGAAATTCTCTTCAGGGTAGCAAGGAGCCTAATCCCAAAAAATGGGTCGTAGTGGCAGTCTGGGTCATATTCCCAGCATCCTTTGCAGCCAGGCTGTCTATGTAGCTTGGTTTGGATTAATAAAACATCAGTGGACGCCTGCTGGATCGCTTCCCTCCCGTTTCTTTCCCCATAAACATGAGCAGACATCAGTTCTCATGCCCCCTGAAAGGCTAGAAATCATCCCAGCATCAGAAGGAAAAGTCAAAGAATTGAATTAAGCTCTGAATCTGCTCTGAAATGTCAGACCAACGAAACCAGGGCTAGTGCCTCCCATCCCTATCTTCTCAATATGACATGAGAAGCAAATCCTGCTATCCTAACCTGTGGTGTTTAAACCTCAGGTTTCTCACAGTTGTGTGACATTTGCAATATACCTGACATTCAGAGTAGCATGAACTTAAAAAACTTAAAGAAAGAAAAGAAAAATTGAATGGCACCAAATTTAAAATTCTTTAATTTTAATTAATTAATTTAAAATTCTTTTAAAAGAAAGAGGAAGGAAGGAAGGAAGACTAAGATGTTTTTATTTAAGAAGCTAAGGCTTCTTATCTTCACTCTAGGAATAAATAAATAAATAAATAAATAAATAGGAAAATTGACAAAGAAGAGAAATAATTTATCAAAGAAGTAATGGCAAGGAGCCTTTGATTAGAGCTAAGGACTTGATCAGGACCTCTAGCATCATCAACCCACCCTCACACACCAAGCCACACACCTCTCCAGTCCCTGAGTGCTTGACCTCACTCATTACAAAGGAGTAGGTAAAACTACAGTGATACACAATCCATACCAATTTGTTTCAGTTTTAAATGTTTGACAAGCATTAGGCATTTCTATCAGGAGGAAACCCTCAAATAACTACCAATGAGGGCAACTAGCCAATGTGACCAAAATTACAAATGCTGCGAGCGCAGCCACAACATGCTTATAAAATTAAAGAACTGGAGAATGAAGAACTAGTTTTTTCCTATAATAAAATCTCTGCAGGTATCAAAAGAATAAATATATTCCAGGTGCACAGCTGTAGGACAATCTTCAAGATACCTGTTCTCATTTTTATAGCTTACCAACATATTTGATGTCGGGGGTCTTCGGCCTATAAGGTGTCCTCCCACTCAGACCACAGGGATGTTCTGCCGAGGGACACTGTCCTCTGTTTTCTATGGACAACTTAGTCTGTGTAAGGATACATTGTTAAATGAACAAGAACTGAAACACAGCAGTCAGCTCCTTATGAAACGGAGTGTGTCAAATATGTATCATTAAATATATGATTGTGTGTTCACCAATAGTCCTTGATAGAACTCACAAGGAGTGCTTGTCTGTGAGAAGGGGGACCTCCAGCTACCTATAACTACATAAAGGACCACTCCAAATCGGGGCTGAGAAGACGAGTCCACGGTTAACGGTTCTCGCTGTTCTTGCTGAGGGCCCGAGTTCCTTTCTCATTATCCGCATCCAGTGAAGCACGGCTGTCAGTTCTCCAGCTCCAGAGGAGCAAACGCCCTTCCCTGGTTGCCACAGACACCTGCATGCATGTGCACGCGACCACTCACAGACACCTACATTTTTTTAAAAGATTTATTCATTTTATGTATGTGGGTACACCATTGCTCTCTTCAGACACACCAGAAGAGGGCATCAGATCCCATTACAGATAGTTGTGAGCCACCACGTGGTCGCTGGGAATTGAACTCAGGACCTCTGGAAGAGCACTCGGTGCTCTTAACCCCTGAGCCATCTCTCCAGTCCCACTCACATTTTTTAATCTAAAAAACAAACAAAGAAACAACAAAGCTTAGTGGTGTAATAGTCCCATCCACTTCCTTATGCACACAGGTTCTGTAGGGCAGGGTTTGGAAGATGCAGCACTCATGACTTCTTCCTGGATGTTGGAGTCTGGAGCCCCAGCAGGGAGGAGGAGGTGCGGTGCAGGGTGTGACTCAGCTGTCTGGAGCCTGGAAAAATGTAAAGGTCTCTTCACTCTAGTGGCTGCCCCTGAGCCTTGATGATTCAGCTGGCATTTGGCATGCATTGGAATGACCTTGGGCTTCTCAGAGCATGGTGGCTTCAGAATATCAGACTGCTTATGTGGCAACTCCGGGCTCCAAGAGCCAAGTTGTCGGGGTTCCAACAAGCCAAGGCCTTCTGTATGTAGCCTCAGAAATCACACTCCACTTCTACTCTTCCATTCTAGTAGTCCCAAGGCTGCCTAGACTCAGAGAGCAGGCCAACAGAAACTGTGGCATCTAGTCAATGCCAGTGCTTAACGCCAGGGAGTAGAATTTTCCTCTTTTTATTTATCTGTATTTTCTAGTATACCTAAATAAACCAAATGCTCTCTGATACAAATAAGTGTTTTAAGCTCTTGGGATTCTCTTCTGTACACTACAGTAAAACCATATTTCTCATGCATCCTTGTAAATTTGCAGCAGTTTGAATTTGGAAATACATCGGTATATTTCTCATGAACTCCCCTCTGTAATAACACATACGCAAGACACATGATGAGTCTACACGTCTGCACAAATGAAGGTCCACTCCTATACATCGAAAGCTATTCACATCAAAGTCGGGTTCTGCAGACTCAGACAATTGTTGCTTCGGTTTGCTGTCTGGATGTCTTCCAGCTGTGTGGCATAGCACTATGGGACCAACATCTGGGTCATTGTCTTCTATTTAAAAGCAAAAGCCCAAGACAGACAGCAGCTGGCCTGCCTTTGTCCTAATGTCTGGTTGCCATACCTTTAGTAGAAGTTTTTATTCTCTCTCTCTCTCTCTCTCTCTCTCTCTCTCTCTCTCTCTCTCTCT
>NW_022196903.1:128142434-128163621 GCF_008632895.1 Mastomys coucha
CTCCCTCTCTCCCTCTCTCCCCCCTCCCCCTCTCCATGCTCCCCTCTCTCCCTCTCCCTCCTTTTTCTCCTCCTTCTCTTCCTCCTCTTTCTCCACCTCTTCCTTCTCCCACTCCCTAGACAATCAACAATGGACATCTTCCTCTGCTACTCTCTGCTTTTATTTTTTGAAGACAAGGTCTCTCACTGAACACAGAGCACACCATGTTGGGTAGAATGGCTGGTCAGGGAGCCCTGGGATCTGCCTGTCTCTCTGGGGTTGCAGACAGACACTATCACATCCTACTTTTATATAATTGCTGAGACCCAAATTCAGGTCTTCCTGCTTGTGCAGCCGGTACGTCACGCAGTGAGCTATTTCCCCAGAGCCCACTCCCTCAATCTCTTCCATTCCTCGCTCTCTCCCCAACTTTCCCATATCATGCTCACCTTAATTTTAAAAAAAGAATTTTAAAAGGCACAAAAGCGGCATGGGGGATGAGCAAAGCTGGGGAGGGCACCTGGGAGGGCCAGATGGGGAGGGCACCTGGGAGGGCCAGATGGGGAGGGCATCTGGGAGGGCCAGATGGGGAGGGCATCCGGGAGGGCCAGACTAGTAAAACAAGGGGACATGGCTCTTCTATCTTTTCCCAGACACCATCTTTCTATTGTATAAAACCTGAATAAAGTGAAACTGGCTATCTCAGACATTTCACTGCTCCCAACCCAGCAGCTTCAAGGTCATTCCCATTGTTGTAGAACGACTGACACCATCCATGTATAGAACATTCCTCATTTTCTCAAATCAAAGCTCTGTGCCCATTAAACACCAGTCTTCTTCCATTCCCACCTGGTCCTTCTGGCCCATGAACAGCATGATTCCAGCTTCGGATCTCAAAGTTGGTATGGTTGGGTATTTCACACAATGGGATCACCGGGTGTCTGTCCTTTTGTGGCTTTCACTTTGTGTGATATCTTCAAGACCATGTGCCAAATTTCCCATCCGCAGGAAGGGATGGGAAATTTTATGCCTATAAAATTTATGCCTTTTATGCCTATGACACATTGTCTTAATGCACTTTTCCATCAATGGACACTTGCATCTCAGCTACTAGAATTTTTCCTGAGTATCCCTTTCCTTCTCCTCATCTCAGAAACAGGAGGCACCCCCTCCTGCAGCTCCTTTTTTTTTTCCAGACCACAGTTTCTGCTTGAGCTCCTCAGAAGCGAGGGGCTCACCTTCCCTACCACACACAGAGAATGATAGCCAGTGCTGGCATGATCCTTCCGTGCTAGAGATCTCAGGCTTCGGTCTCCAAGCAAGACTCCAAAGGGCCTGACCTAATGCCACCTGTGTACTTCACACACAATTCTCCGCAGTTCTCCAGCACATTTCCTGTTCTATCCTCTCCACTCTTGCTACCAATCCCAAGCCTGCCACTGCCATCTCTTCCTGAATATACACAGCTCTGCCTATTCCTCCAATTCATTCTCCTCAATGGCAGAAAGTGAATCGTCGTAACCCCCTATAATTGTTTTCATTCTCCTCAGACTGAAACACAGACTACCAGATCAGACCCCATCCATCCTCAACCAGATCTGACCCTTGCTCCCTCCTTGTCCTAGTTTGGTTTCTATTGCTGTGACAAACATGATGACCAAAAGCAGCTAGGGGAGGAAAGTGCTTATTTCATAGACACTTGCTGATCACAGTCAATCACTGACGGAAGTCAGAGCAGAAACTCAATCTGGGGCAGAAGCAGGAACCATGGAGGAATGCTGCTTGATGACTTGCTCCCCATGTTTTGCTCAACTGGAATTTTCACACCCCCTAGGAGCACCTGCCAAGGATAGCACTGCCCCTTGTAGGCTGGCCCCTCCCATATCATTAATCAATGGGCCAATGTGAAGGAGGTATTTTCTTAATTAAGGTTCCCTCATTTCAGATATGTCTAAGTTTGTGTTGTGTTCACAAAAACTAACCAACATACTTCTCATCCAGACCTGGCCCTTGTCTTCTCCTCAGCCAGTTCTTGCTTATTCCACTCTCTTCCTTCTTCATGAAGGCCCAGCTTCATTACTTTTCTTCTTTCTTGTTCCAAAATAAAGATAAAAGGGCAAGCTTTCCACTGCTTTAGATTCTACCTATGATAATCCATATGCATGGAAAGGTTTTCATCCCTCTTTCTACCCAGCTAGCCTCTCTCTGCCTACCAATCTCAGCAAAGATACCATCTCCCCATGAATACCTTCTCAGGCTAACCCGGCGGAACCAAGCCCCTCCTGTTCTCTAAATCACGGCTCCTCTATGAGGCTGGCCATCATATACATTGCTCAATCTCATCGTTGCTTTTATTTTGCTACAAAGACAAGAAACCCACACCACCGTTGCTCAAATCTGGCTCTGTACCTGTTTGAGTGAATTCCACCCTAAAGGGAATATGCAAATATTGTCTGCATCTTTCTGGGCAGTTTTCCAGCTTGTTCTCTGGAGTAAGCACAACAGAGTTGGTTGAGGATTTGAGATGTATGACAACAGTGGCTCCCTAATGTGGGACACAGCAGCAGCACTGTGGGCTACTAACACCTCTATTGCAGGGAGGAGAGCATAGGTACACACACACACACACACACACACACACACACACACACACACAATTATCCTGGGGAAAGGGTATTATTGCTTAAAACTTATGGCCCCAAATGTTCCTCAGATAATAAGCCAAAGTTCGATCCTGATGGACTTTGCCAAGTGGGATTCAAGTAACATCCATTTGAATCAAATTATTTTATATGTACTTATCTAATTTTAAATTATGTTTGTATGTATGTGGTGGGGATGGATGCAAGAAGAATTGGGCATTGGCTGTCCTAGAGCTAGAGTTACAGGTGGTGATGAACCACCCAATGTGGTTTCTAGGGAGTGAACTCAAGTCTTCTGCTACAGCAGTAAGTCCTGCTCTTAACCTCCAAACTATCTTGCCAGCTCCTGACTCAAATCATTAGTAGTGTGGCTGTTGTTTTGTAGTTACGGTAACTAGGGAAATCATAGTGATGCAAGGGGCAGGAAGTCGGATGGTAAGGAGTAGCTGCTGGAGTCCTTCCTGTATCCCTCATACACTGTAGTCATACCAGCTCTATAGTCCTCAGTACAAGTGTGTGTGGTCAGTTAGATGAATCTGGTGTTGAAGCAAGTACAGATGTCTATGTTCTCACCTTAAAGTCTCGGTCACCCTCATTTCCCATCCTGCCCAGTGCCAGGATGCCTTATTTCCAGCACTGTTGGATTCATCTTTGAGAAAAATGGTTCTCTTTGAAAAGAGATACTGAGGTCTGAAACCTCTTTCCTCTCATGGGAGAGCAGGAGCTTAGATCCTGCTTGAGAAGTGGTGACCAATGATCCCTCTGAGATTCAATAACTAGATGACCTGCCTCTTGCTTCAGGATGTGTGGCCCAAGCTCTGAGTGAGTGGTCAGCTGTGAAATTCTAATTAACTTGGTCTCACCCAATAAGCTGCTAAATCTGTACATTAGCATCTTTGAAGAATAAAGCCCAGAAGAAAGAGAAAACACTACATTGCATACAAGTGAAAACCAAGAAGGGTGAATGGTGAAATCTCTGTTGTCATTCATTTGTCCATCAAGCAGACTTCACACATCCCCCGTCATGTTTTGAGACAGGATTTCTCAGTAGAGTCCTGGAGCTTGCTACATAGATCAAGCTGGCCTCGAACTCCCAGAAGTCTGCCTATGTCTGCCTTGAAAGTGCTGGGATTAAAGCCACTGTGAGCCACTATTAAAGCCATAGTGAGCCACTGGCTCACTATGGGAGTCTCACCAATTGGTGAGATAAATGACTAGCTGGCCCAGTGGGACCCTTGAGAAGGAGAAAGATTTATTTCTAAATGATTCCTTGATTTTCCCCTTTGAGAATCAACACTTTAAGAAGTTTTCCATGGTGATAAAGAATGGCTTAGTGAAGGTCCACGAGGTGGAGTTGAATGGAATGGCTGTCACCTCTGGCCAGGTCCCCAGTATCTGTTCACAGTTCCAAAGTCGTGAACAGGCAAATGTCCTCTATCTTTCCCATGTGCCCCGCTCAGGCATGGGTGGAGAGGCTCAGCACTGCATTAGCTAGGGAAAGTTAATTGGAACTTTGACCGTTTTCTGCTATATAAATTTAGGTTCATGGAAGAAAAAAAAAGGAAATAGTGAAACTCTTTGTTCCAGGTATCTTTTAATCCAATCAAGGTGACACTTGAGATTAACCACCACAGGCTTTTTTAGCTCCCAGAAAGCTTGCAAAGTCAAAGATTATGTATCCTGGAAATGAGAGATTGGGAGAGTCAAGTCAGTGTTACAGTTACAGCTTGAAACACAATAATCTAACTTCTAGTAATAGGGCAGTCGAACATCCCCAGGAAAGAGAACCACAGTGGCATGAAGAAGAACTAGAAACTGAGGACGCCACTGGATGCTAGAAATTGAATCAGGACAAGAATGCTAGATCCCAAAGTCTATGAGAGAGTTACAGGAGGCAGTACGCAGGGAGGAGGTGGAGCTAGGCAGCCAGAACCTCAGCTCAGGACTGCACTGCAGAGAAGCCATGGCAAATCTGAACCTCCTAGTTCAGCCCGTGGCTATGGGGTAGTAATGTATTCATTTATGAAAGTTATAAGTCACCATGTCTGGGGAGCACAGGCTGCTATGGTTCAACATCAGAAAGCTTTTTCACAGGTCTGGAGACTTGACGTCTGAAATTAGGGGTTCTACTGTGTCGGGGTCTTGTGGAGGGCTTTCTGTGACTCACAGGGACCATCTTCTCATCGCATCCCGCCAAGGTAGAGAAGGAGAGAAAGTGCTCTGGCCTCTCTTAGAGGGACACAGATCCTATTACGAGAGCTCTGTCTTGTGACTTCATGATCCATAGCTACCTAGCGAAGGTCCCATCTTTACGTTCCATTAAATGGTACTTAGAGTTTTCATATATGGATCAGGAAGAGAGTCTCTGTTCATACCAATAAGAATGTGCCCCGTTTCATCTGACTTCTGGGGCACTATTCCATTCACACTACTTCAGTAGTTGTGTGTGTGTGTTGGGGGAGAGGCTGTCTCTATTCTCATGTGTTTTCTCATTTCTCATGTATATTCTCATATGTTCCCATGGAAAGAACGAGATAAAAAATAAATATGCAATATGTTGAGGGGAAGAGGTACTATGAAAACAGACTGGAGTAATAGGGTGAGGGAGAGACCGGACGTTATAGCATGTGGAGTAGATATGACAACAATGGAAACAAGACACCAAATGTCTAGTTAGCGCCGGTGAAAGCGGCCTAGGGGTAGGCCCAAGTTTTACTATGAAGTGGGTAAAGAGAGGAGGAAGTAGGTGAAGGAAGGAGAGAAAGGTGAAGGGACCAGGAAGAACAACTGGGCCTGTGGACAAGAGGGTTGTCATGAAGGGGTAGTATAGACACTTGGGATTGTTCGGAGTGATGCACATGATGACAGAAGTGTTGTGACACAAACCTACTACTTTGTAACCTAACTAAAAATGACGATGATGACTACTATGACAAAGGTGGCGGCAGCGTCAGTGGCTGCTGCAGTGGAGGGGTGACGGGTGGCAGCGGCAGCAGAAGCAGCGGAGACGGTGACATAGATGACAAGGACAACAACCTGATGGTAGGCCCGTGGAGAACATACAGCAGAGAATGCTGCCAGAGTGTAATCTACAGTGTTATCTGAGGAGGAAGGGTAGGAAGCAGGGAGGACCAGGGGTGAAGGAAGAGAACCTGAGCTGACTGGGCGCAGACGTAAGGGCTGGGCAGCCATATGTGATGAGATGGGTGGGGTCAAGAGGCAACCAAGATTAATGAAGGACAACAAAAATGAAGACAGAGTTCATACCCCTGGTCTTGGAGACCCTGGAGGAAGAGAGCAGAAAGGAGTTATTTTGAGGCAGAAAAGGAAGGAGTGGGTCTCCCTCTAGAGAGCTACACCACTCAAGGCCTGGGGCAAGATACACATGCTCAGGGCCAAGTTTTCAAAGGCTTTAAGGTTGTAGGGGAACACAGAGCAGTGGGGCCCCTCTTAGAATGTACAGGGTCATGTTAAGAGGAAGGATGTGGGAAAGCTTCCTAGTGAAAACAGCCAGTTGTCAATCTTAGGAGGAAGAAACTGAAGCGAGGAGGCTAGAAATCTATTCAGCCCAGAAAAAGCCCATAGCCCCCCGAGGTCCAGCCAGCGCAGAACCACATGGCCATCGCAGTGAGCAAGCGGTTATGTTTGCTCCAGACAGCAGAGAGCCTCTGCGGGGAGCAGAGGCTTACTCAGCACTGGGCAAGGAAAGGTGAAGGGACCCGGAAGGACTACAGGGCCTGTGCGGTTTTCTCCCAGGCATTGCCCTCAGGATGATTTACAGAGCTCAGAGCACAGAAACCTCGCTGCCTGGGAAGGAGACTTATACAGTCAAATACAATCAAGAGTCACTCTCTGTCCTCATTGACAAGTCTGCTGCTCCTTTGGCCAAAAGCCCAATGTAGCCATTAGCCCAGAGAGCCTCTGCCAGGTGACGCAGAGTCGCTGCGAGGTGCGCACAGCTGCAGATGTGGGTCTCATTGCAGGGACACCAAGTCCCTTCAACTCCAGGTCTCCAGACTCCAGATTCCGAGTTCGACTTGGAGGAAGGGGACAAGCAAGGGTCAGAGGGCAGAGGCTGGCTTCCCTCACCTACTTCCCTGGCCTAGTTGCAGTGGGAAGCAAGACACAAAGACACTTCGTCACCCCCTCCCATCCTCCTACCAGCTCTAGAAGGCCTGCTTGTCCCTGATCCAAAGCAGGAGGTTATTCAGATATGGATGAATAATAATTGGGCATTTGTCTAACAGCAACTGTGCTAACTGTGCTGATGAATAATTAAGTTTTTTATTACAGTTGAGGCAATAAGTTCTCTACCCACCTGGATGGATATTGAGTTGTGCCAAAAAAAAAAAAAAAAAAAAAAAAAAAAAAAAGGCAGGTTACTAAACAGCAGCTTCTGATTTTTGAAAAAAAAAAATCATTGTATTCAAATGTCTGGAAATGAGTTGGGAAAATTGTAAGTGAGGTTGACACCTGAGTAATTTCTCTTTCAGGAGAAAATTAGGTAAGTCAGCTTGGACCAGTCTTGGCTGTACAATGGCTTCGAAGGGGAAGTGAAAGCCAAGAAGCAACGGGATAAGTAATAACCCAGCTCTCCAGCTAGCCTAGCCTGCAGTACAGCCCACAGACCCTGCCTAGGCTGCAGTACAGCCCACAGACCCTGCCTAGGCTGCAGTACAGCCCACAGACCCTGCCTAGCCTGCAGTACAGCCCACAGACCCTGCCTAGGCTGCAGTACAGCCCACAGACCACCCGCCTGGCCGGTATAAAGTCCTGGGGTTGATTTCCAGCAAAAGAAAAGAATGGGGACAGGGACATCCGTTGGTAGAGTGCCTATCCTGGGTAAGATCCAGGGTACCTCATAAACAGTGCTGGCACATGCCCATATCCCAGCATTTAGGAAGTGAAGGCATGAGGATCAGGAGTTCAAGGTCATCCTGAAACTACATAGGACGTTTGAGGCCAGCCCGGCATACAGGAAGCCCTGTCTCAAAGCCAAACTGCTTGGTCTAGAATCATGCAACTTTAATCTCTACAGTTGGGAGACAGAGGCAGGTAGATCTCGGAGTTGAAGGCCAGCATGGTCTAGGTCTTCAGCTTCAGACAAGTCAGAGCCACATTAAACAGGCACAAAACAGTCTCTAAAAACAGACACAAGAAAATAAGAAAGTAAGAAAGAAAATAAGAAAATAAGAAATAAAAAATAAGAAAAAAATGTTCTGACGTCATAGATGATGACAAAAGAAGAAGAAAGAAAGAAGAAGAAGAAGAAGAAGAAGAAGAGGAAGAGGAAGAGGAAGAGGAAGAAGAAGAAGAAGAAGAAGAAGAAGAAGAAGAAGAAGAAGAAGAAGAAGAAGAAGAAGAAGAAGAAGAAGAAGAAGAAAAAGAAGAAGATGATGATGATGATGGTGATGATGATGGTGATGGCGGCTTTGACAAGGACAGAAAGCCAGTTGGGAAATAATAGGCAAGGTGCTGACCACAGGAGTCAGAGTTCTCCAGTTCGATGGCTCTGCTACTTTCTGACCATAACCTGGTAAGCCCTTCTTCGACTTCCTTTGCTGCCTCTGTAAATGGAGACAATGCTGCTCACTCGTCGTGCTGTGCGGAGGACTAAAGCAAGCGTTGTACGGGACAATGGCAAGTACTTGTAACACCAGCATCAGCATCAAAGGGACATTAATCCAAACGCTATGAGTAAGTCATGGTCCAGGAAAAGAAAAGAAAGGGGAGATTGTGGACTGGGGTGGGGCAACCCATATAAAAATGAGTTTTATACAGTTCAACTTAGACCCATCGTCAACAAATGTCCTTAAGTTATTAAATACCTGTTACATTTCTCTGGTTTGTCAACAGGAAAGAAATTGAAAAAGGAACAGTAGATGGTATTTATTTTAGTGCCTTTGGGATTTACATGTCAATAATAAATATTTACAGTGGTCATGGATAGCTCCTGTTTGAGTACATGTCACATGTTCTAGAACCTGGATACTACCCAAGAGATAAATATCAACCATGTCCTGACCCCTCCCTCCCAACATACAAGAGGATCATAATCCTGGGGCAAGGAAAGTGGCTTGCTCTTTTAGTTTGACAACCAGCCCCCGAGACCCTGCTTTTTTTTTAAGATTTATTTATTTTATGTGTATGAGTGCACTGTAGCTGTACAGATGGCCATGAGCCATCATGTGTATGGCTGCTGGGAATTAAACTCAGGACCTCTGCCGGCCCCACTTGCTCCGGCCCCACTCGCTCCAGCGTAATTCACTGTAGCTTCTTCAGACGCACCACAAGAGGGCGTCCGATCTCATTACGGGTGGTTGTGAGCCGCCATGTGGTTACTGGGTTCCGAACTCAGGACCTTCGGAAGAGCAGTCGGTGCTCTTACCGGCTGAGCCATCTCGCCAGCCCAAGACCCTGCTTTTTTAATTGTTTGCTGGGGGTGAAGGGATTGGGGGGCGGGGCTCATATAATCCAGGTGACCTTGAACATGCTATGATCCCCGTAGGCTCATACATGGAATCACTCTGTCCCCAGCTGGTGAAACAGTTTGAGAAGAATCAGGAGCTGTAGCCTTGTTGAAAGAGGTATGTCACTGCGGGGTGGGCTTTGAGGTTTCAAACTCCTATTCCACTCCCAGGGTCTCTCTCTGCCTGCTGCTTGTGGATGAGGTATGAGCTCTCGGCTCCTGCTCTGACACTAGGCCTGGCTGTCTGTTGCCATGATCTCTACCATGATGGTCATTAACTCACCCTCTGGAGCTCGAAGCTGAACACTTTCTTTTGTAAGTTGCCTTGGTCACAGAGCAGACAACCTGGGATTTGTGATCCCTTCTACCTTCTCCTAGGCACGCCCAACCATGCCAGGAAACAATGAGCAAGCCTACCATCCAAGTGCTTCAGGTCTGTGGAGGGAGACAATGTTAACTGTATTCTGAGTATCTCAGATGTGGGTTGGGTTCTGACAGAACAGAACTGAGAGGCTCAGAAACAGTGAAACAGCTAGCCCGAAGTCTAGAGGCTACCTGTGTATGGAGGAAGGTGTCAGGCTTAAACATCTCTTCATAAAAGCCATTAAGACATCCACAGTAATATCCCCCTTCATGGTTCATCTGAGGGGAGCGAAGCTGACCGCAGCTCCTCTTATCTTTTGAAGCTGTGTCAAATGCACTCAGCCATATTTGTTACTTGTGTGTAAGGTGTTGGCAAGCACGGATATGGGAGTGCAGCCCTGCCCTTGGGAACAACTGTGACTTGCACCCCCTGTGCATAGTGCCCAGTGCTGCAGGCCCTGCAGGCTACTCGATAGCTCTTAGTGGTGAGCCCCCTCTCCTGAGGCCATGCAATATACGTCACTGCCACTCAAGCAGTCCCTGTCAGAGCTGAGCATTCTGAAACTCAAGGGCAGTAGGTCGGCTGGTGTGGAAATGACAGAAGGGGGATTCAAACCTGAAGCCTAATTCTAGACCTATGAGCCTGGGGTCCTCTGTCAGGCCTTTCACAGCTGAGTTAGTATAAACATTCGAACATTTTTAAGAAAGAGGCTCAGGTAAGGGATTTCCCAAAAGAGCTGGAAATAATGACAATATTTAGTATTATTATTATTTTTTTTTCTTGTGAGTTCCTGCTGGTCAACTCTGGTTTATGCTGGCAGCAATCTGTGAAGGACCATGAAGTACTGTGTTTTGTGACTTCCCAAGCCTCTTCTGTACAGGAAGAATTGATTATTACACATCCTTTTTCTAAGGTGGAAAACCACAGATAAGGATCAGGCATTGTTCCTAGCCCTCTCTTCTTCATCTTTTCTGGGGCCTAGATTGAAGCAGTATGTACTGATCACATGTGTAATTTCAATGAACACAGAGTGGAGAAAATAAGGGAAAGGGGCCAGAGAGATGGCTCTATGATTAGGAAGCTGGGCTCCTCTTCCAGAGGACCCGGATTCAATTCCTAGCACCGACATGGCAACTCACACCTGCCTGGAACTGTAGTTTCAGAGGATCTGACGCTTTCTTTGGTCCTCCTTGAGTGTTGCACACCTACAGCACACATACATAATGCAAAAAAAAAAAAATACCCACAAACATAAAATTAAAACGTAAAAGTCTTCTAAATAAAATAAAGGAACAAAGCTCTAGAATGTTCACTGTTGAGTGTAAACACTTGATTTCTCTGGATCTAGATCTGTGCCTGCGAGCTGCCCTCCCCACCATGGTTCTGATGATCTATGTCAGTGATTCTCAGGGGTAGCATGTCAGAAATCCTGCATCTCAGGGATTTATTACAATGCATAACAGTAGCAAATTTACAGTTATCAAGTAGCAACGAAATAATTTTGTGGTGGGGGGGGTCAGCACAATTTGAGGAAGCCTGTTAAAGAGTCAGTCATAGCATTAAGAATGTCAAGAGCCACTAGCCTATGGGCTGCACACTGGGTCAAAAGGCTGTGCCCAGACTTCTGAGCTCCAATACTCTGCCACAGGCTCCTTATCACAGGATGACAAAGCAGCAGCTGTGTAACCAACTGAGCATGCCTGTACATCTGGCTGGTGACCTTCTGAAGGGCTCTGTCCTAAGCAATCCCCAGGTGAACACACTGACTTCCCTCTGGCCCTGGGCCAGGACTGTGTGCCTAGCTGCTGGCAGCCAGCTCATGAGCGGCAGATGACATGGGTCATGAAGCGCTAGCTGGGCTACCATCTCCGTTCTTTCAAAGGTCAGATCACAAATGACGGGTCAGATTTATTTGCCCACTCTAAATCCTTGCTTAGAAGGACACAGGAGAGCCCAAAAGGTCAAGTTGAGGATGTGGTGTAAACACCATCTTCGCTGGGACTTCTGCCTTCCTACGTGGTCACCTGCGGTCGTTTAAAGGGAGCTGCAGGCTATATGCGCACAGATGTCCAGGGGAAGGCTTCCAGTAACATTTCAGACATTGTGGCCTTCTCCGGGAGTTCAAGAACATTTGCAGCCAACTCACCTACATTAGTACAGTGGTCTCATACTGTCCCAATAGGGAAACCCAGCACATTCTTGTTACCCTTTCCCGCTATTTCTGTTAGAGGATGGGAAACTAGAGGGGGGTCCTGGCCCTTGGCAATGCATTCAAGCCACTGGAGAAAAGTGAAAGGCTGCTCTGTATTAGTCTGACCCTGGATTCACCAGACTTTTCTTCCATTAGCCCATTAGACATGGTACGTTGGCTTTTTGACTTCAGAAGATGACAGGAGCCCAAATAAGAGAAGCTGCTGCGTCCACACTGCCTCATCTGAAGTCTTCCCCTGATATATCAAAACAGGATACATTTGAACTTACGCCTTGGCAAATTCTCTTGTGTGTGCGTGTTCCTGTATCTGCAGGGACATGCATGAGTGTGAGTAGGTGCACATGTGTGTAGAGGTCAGAGGGCAACCTCAGCTCCCATTCCTTAGGCACTGTCTGTCTTCTACTTGAGCCAGGGTCTCTCACTGGTCCAGATCGTGAGGTAGGCTGGGCTGGCTGGCTGATGAGTCAGCCTGTCTCTGTCTCCTTAGCTCTGGGATTTCAAGCATGATTAGGGGTGGGGAGGGCAGCAGGGTGGGTGCTGGAGGTTGAACTTGAGACCTAAAGCCGGCAAGGCAAACACTTCAAAAATCCACCTTGATGAGTTCTTAGAGGCTTTCGACAGCGTAACTCGTTCCCTCAGCCCCTCGTCTACCCTCCCTGGTCTATCCTCCCCAGTCTACCCTCCCTGGTCCACCACTGCAGCATGCAAAGCCCTGAGAGCTTCAGAACAGTGGGTGCTTCTCACTGCTTACTAGAAAAGAAGCCCGCCCACCAGGACCTTTCTCTCCAGTGGTGGGTTCACACAGCTACACCCAGGGCTTGCCTGGAGCCTGAACTTCCCACTGGAGTATTTGGGCAAAGTGTCAACAGTACCTGATAATTCTTCCACGTGGACCCATATTTTAAGTCTTCCCTGGCGGAGGATTCCTTGCTGGTTGTTTCTGTTGACAGACATTTTTGAGCTTGCCTATTTTATAATGTAAGTGTTTGGGAGTATGAGTACAGAAGTGTAAAATTTGCATATTCACATCTAAATATGTTAAATTATTAGTATTTTGTTCAGTGAGTTTTGGGGTCTTGTTGTTGCTTTTTTTGTTGGTTTTTGTTGGTGGCGATTGTTTTGCTAAAAGTAAGTAAATAAAGCATTTGACTGTGTGGCTTTCTGCTCCCGCTCGCTTCCCTCTGCTCCAGTGGGTAACCACTGGCCTCAGGCTGATGGTATCAGTCTCACGGAACCCTTTAAAATGTTTCCTCTGTGCCAGGAGTAGTGGTACACACCTACAATCCTAGAACTCAGGAAGAGGAAATGGTCAAATCACAGATTCCTGATTGAGGAGGAATTAGGATGTTGCAGATCCAGAGACAAATCATCTTTGCTATCTTTTGTCCCCGTAGTAGCCAGTCATTTTCTACCTCATCTCTGACTTACTCTCCTTTTAACTAACAGGTAAAACTTACAAACGGATTTGTAACAGACTTCTAACTTCCACCAATGCAAAATCTAAGACTGGCATCTGAGATCTGGATTAATACCTCAAGCAACCCCCTTACTTGATGCTTCCTCCAACGTAGTTGGTAAAGGCTTCAACCTTCTTTGTTTTGTAGCCAATAGAAATTCACGTAACTGCTTCCATGTGGTAGTATGCCATTTGGGACAGCTTGAATCCATGCTCCTGGACCACAGCCACTCATATGTGGCTCAGAATAAGCTATGTTACTCCCTTTGAGGTGACAGAGAGCCATGTCTTGCATGCATAGATAGGTCCATGAATGACGGCCCAGTTCCCCATTAAGGGAGAGACTTGGCTTGTAAAGGAGCAGATGTGCTGTTCTTGAAAACCCTCAGAATGAAAGGATGAGTTCTGGTAGAGTTTGCAGTGTCCCCTTAGGCTCACGCTTTGACACTAGATGTCCAGTTGGTGGTGACATTTGGAAGCTATGGAGCCTTTAGGTAGAGGGTTCTGTCCGGTGGAACTGGGCCATTAGAGGCTGGCCTTGAAGGTTATGGCCACCACTGGTCTCTGTCTAGCTCTCTGTACTTCAGCCACCTTGTGAACAGCTTCCCTTTACATTCCCACAGTAATGAGAATAGAATCAATCCCATGGCTGTGCTTTCCCTGCCACAGGAACTGAAATCCCTCTGAACCCGTGAGCTAGAGTAAGCCCACCTTCCTTAGTCGTGTCTCTAAGATTCTATCTGATCACAGTGATGCAAAACTAACTAACACAAGGACACTGTTTATATGTCTCTCTGTGTTTGTGGCATGCACGCATATGTATACTCGTGTTCGCATGTGTGTGTTTGAATGTGTGAACATATCTGTGTACATGGGCCAAAGCCATTATTGGGAATCTTCTTCACTAAACTCCCCACCTTATTCTTTGAGGCAGAGTCTCTCAGTTGCACCCAGAGTCCACCGGTAAGACTAGTCTAACCAACCAGCTTGCTCCAGAGATGCTATCTCTGCCATCTAAGAATGCTGGAATTACGGGTGGACAGTCACAAAGATCCAGCCCTTACATTGGTGGGGGAGGGCATCCAAACTTCTGTTCTCCCAATTACCACAGCAAGTAGCTCACCCACTGGGGGATCTCTTCAGCCCCCAAGGACGCTTTTATTGTCCAGCCATTAGTTACCCACACATTCTGTCCCCACCCTCCTCATGCACTGAGAAGGTGAATTGTAATACAGGTTAATTCTATAAAAACTTGCGGCATGATAAGGCATTTCCATTTATGATTTCTTTTGTTCTGATCAACAGCTTCATGTTAGGTAGCTGCTGGAGTATCAGTGAGCGTGCATGAGTCTGAAAAGCCCCAGAGTCCTGTTCAGGAAATGGGGCCAAGCAAAACAGACACTCCTTACCTCTGAGAAGATGTTTTCCCAACCCCAGTACCAGGAATGGAGGAAACTGCAAATCGCTACTGCTTCCCCTGTCCATGCATTTCATAGGCTAATTTTTATTTTGCATTGTGCTTTCCATACACCTGCCTCCTGAAAAGACCTGCATCAATAACTATGCAAACATAGCAAGGGCTGTTGGAGAACTAAGACTAGTGCATTGGCTTTCATCTAGCAACATGCTGTGTCTTGACTCAGCTCTTTGTGGTAAGAGACCAACGTCTGTAGAGCTTTGAACCATTGATTAGTCCCTCACACTGGCCACATGAACCCATCCCCAGCCTCTGTGGGAGCAGATCTTCAGTGCTACTCTGTCTTCACTTTCTCTGCGTTCATTTCCTGGAATGTCTATGGCTTCTTGTCTTATTCAAACTGTCCAGTGCTCAATGAATCTACTTCTGGCTCTGCACATGGCTCATGGCATTGCCAAGTTTTGCCCGTGGGATATACTTTGTGGTCATACTGTGAGCTCCCAGAAAGAAGAACATGGTCATGATGTGGATGTGTGGACCGACAGTTGCTTCTGAGCTGTTCCCATCTGGTTAGGTCACTTTGGAAAATGTCGAAGAACACAAAAGGTGGGTGGCTGCCTTCTCTTGCCAATCACAAAATTCAAACAGAATGAGATTCTCATGACTCTCAATCAAATATCCTGGGACACTTGAAAACACCAAGCCTGCATGCACTTGACCCTCATGTGGAAGGAGGCATCTTCAGAGATAACATAAAGGGAAGAGTAAAGTTCCTCAGTGGTCCAACTGCCTTGGGCTGTTTGTGACTTAAAGGCATGTTGGAAAGAACTGGTACTTGCCTCATCCATGTTGGACTATGAGAAGATGAAGTTCTCAACAATCATGGTGACTCCATATTAATGAGTACCCCTAAACCATGCCTACTGCCTTTAATTTTTTTGTGGGGCATATAGGGGGGCCCATGGCAGAAATTTCTTGGGAGACCCTGAAGTATACTCATTATCACACTAAAGAGGTCCATAAGTGACTCACAGTTGAAACCAGTCTCACATCAATACATCACATCATGTAGACATTCAGACTAGAAAGTAAATAGCCACCAGACACAATCTGTCCCTGTCTTTGAAAGCTCTAAGTGGGCAGTGAGTAAGAGAGTCAGTCAAATTCTAAGATTAGTGCTGGAAGCCTTGAAAAACACCCCTTTGTAGACATTTCATAATCTAGTGGAAGACAGATTCCCTAATCTAATGGAAGATAAGTTCCCTATATGGTCCAGATGCAAAGCTTCTTATACAACCCTATATGGGTCCATGAACTTACATATGGGAGAGATGTTCTAGTAGTTTTCTTGCTTTGGGGAGCTTTCATGGTTATTTATTTTGTTCTTCTTTGTTTGACCGCAGCTTAGTCCCCCTGGCAACAGAGTGGGGCTCTGTAGCATGGCATGATTCTCTTTGGTCTGAGTTAAAAGCATGCAGAAAAGAATGGTCTCTGTGTCAGACTCAGAAACATTGACTTTCCAAGGAAAGAAGGCAGGTGGCCCACCAAAGCTCACCAGGCGATGGGGCAGCAGCCAGTAGGTCTAACCTTACTACCAGGGCAGTTCTCTCCATCTCTGCAAGTCTTCTGCCAGGTTTGATGAAGGAACCAAGATGGCATTGTGTGGTGGGGGAGACACAGTGAGCAAGCAGCACATCAAAACGACGGTTCAGAATTGTTCTGACCTCCATTCAAAACCCAAGCCTGCTCTTGATAGCTTCAAGACATCAGTCCATTTAGCTAATGTGTGCCTAATTCTTTATCTGGTAAACGGGATTGAAGATAATATGGTACCTAAGAACTGGGTGAGGATACACCAGGACCTGGATGTCCACTAATACTCTGGTAAATTTCACTACAAATCACTGAGTCCTCTTAAAGTATGGAGAATGTGGGTTCAGTCTACTTCTTTAGTCATGGCCATGGATTTGCTCTGACAACAGAACCCCCCAAAGAAGAATACTCAGCTATCATCTCCATGTGACCCATCTCTTCCTGGAATATGTTCAGCAG
Organism: Mastomys coucha; assembly: GCF_008632895.1. Lineage (NCBI taxonomy): Eukaryota > Metazoa > Chordata > Mammalia > Rodentia > Muridae > Mastomys > Mastomys coucha. The sequence continues at coordinate 128,159,026 of NW_022196903.1, forward strand.
TAGCAGTTTCTTCCACTCAAGAGGACCTGCATCACTTCTGACAACTGGGCTCTTACTCAGGCTCTTCTGGCATGGGAGTGACTGCTGGTCTACCTTCTACCACTGGACTTAGCACTAGATTTTTAGCCTTTCATTGCAGGGTAGTATTTTCACAGTGATATAGTGGGGATCTTTTAACCTGTAAAATAGACATGCAATGATTTTCTGATGAACTAAATTAAAAGAAAGGCTTATTAGGTGGGTGGAATTTAAATACTGTATTGAATATTTAGGGTTTTAAAAAACACTCACTAGAGGCTGAAGAAATGGCTTAGTGGTTAAGCGCATTGGCTGCTCTTCTAGAGAACCTGGGTTCAATTCCTAGGAGCCACAAGCAGCTCACATCTGTAGCTCCAGCTCCAGGGGATCCAATATCCTCTTCTGACCTCTGAGATTGCTGCATACACGTATACACAGACAGACAGACATTCAGAAAAACACCCACAATATAACACAAAAGAGAATAAATCTCAAAAAAAAACTTTTCTAATTTAAAATATTTTTATTAAAACAAAGAAGCATCTTTGAATGTGTAGTAGAAAGTTCAAATGATTTCTTTGTCAGACTATACCCGAAGTTTTGCTTCAGGCAGCCACTACCATCTCTCCCTTGGAACTCTCCAGAGTCTCTCTGCCCGTTTGCCCTTGAAATGATGGGAAAAGTCTGAGAACTGCTCCTCCATTGAACACCTTTCCCACAGGACAGCCTGTCAAGTATCATGAGATCTTACTGTTGGAAAGAGACGCTGAAGTTTGTCTAAATCGATCTCGCTCCTGCAGCTCTTCCAACAGATGGCCACCCAGCCTCTGCTGGATCCGGCTCAGAACAGAGAAGAGAGCACATGGCCGTCGTTGCCATTCCATCCCTGGCCAAGTCTAATTGTAAGAATGTTCTTTTCTTAAGCCTGGCAGTGTGAACGTGGGCCGGGGAGTGAGGCAGACTTCAGCTGGACTCTTGGATTTATCATGAAACCTTGCTTCGGGGGGGTTGGTTGCTTGCTTGCTTGCTTCTGTTTGGTTCCATAATAACTCAGCTCTCTTGGGAGCACGGAAAGGCTCCACAGTGGCACAACTGGACCTCAGTGACCTCACTGTAAAATGAGCCCAGTGGTGTTTAGGTGTCACAGGAATTACGGGAAGACAAAGCATGAAAAGCCCCCAGCATTCCACCCAACATGACCCAGCACACCTTCACCACCACCACCATCTTTGTCTCCCCACATAGCTTCAGTGAACTAAAGCTCTAGAATGTGTGAAGCCTCTGCTCCACACAGACAGCGGGTGGTTCATCAGCCCTCCCCCACCGCATCCAAAAGCCGTTTCTTCTGATTTAAATAACTCATTCCTTCCTCAGCCAAGTAACATTCAGACTCTTAACATAGGCTCACCCACTCCCCAAAAGCATTGCTGAAGAATTCTTACAGCCCGGTGAGGCAATGAGTGCTTGTAATCCCAGCACTTGATGGTGCAGGCAAGAAGATGGTGGTATCAGAGCCAGGCTGGGATGCGTACCTAGATCCCAAGTAAAATGAAAATATGTAAATGATTATGGGTGGATTTGAGAAATGTTAGAGGATAAAAAGTGGGTTAGAGAAAATAATATGAGCAGGGTAGGTGGGTAGAAGGTACAGCAATTGGTATGTAGAGTGCAAACTAAAACACAAGAGTCAAGAGGAAGGAGATGAGTAAGAACGATATATAGTGTGTACGTGTGTGTGTGTGTGTATGTGTGTACATGTGTGTGTGTACACGTGTGCACATGTGTGAGTGTATGTGTGAAAATGCCATAATGAAATCCATTAGTTGAGAACTCAAAAGTAGTCTTGTGAGAAGGAATTAGAGACGTTCTCTGTAGCTCTGTTCAACAGAGTAGCATTTTCAGGCTTTTCCATCTAGAAATCTCCAGTATGTATACTGACTTAAATTTTTTTAAATTAGAGTACAAGAGTTGAGTAGCTCACACTTAGAGGAACTGGGCTTGGGGCTGGGGATGTCTCAGTCATTAAAGTGCTCATACCCGTGTAACAAGCCATGTACCTCGCTATCCATGTAGCAGCACCTACCTATAATCTCTACCCTGAGAAGCAGGCACAAGAGACTTCCTGGGGTTTGCCAACCAGTCTGTCTAGAGGAATCTGTCCAGGTTCAGAGAGAAACCCTGTCTCAAAACATTAGGTAGACAGAAAATGCTGAGAACAGCCAATGTCAACCCCTGGCTCTCTGCATACATGTCTGATGATGGTAGTATATATGTGCTGGAACCTACACAATGTTCCTCATGTACTTTCACATGAATGCGCACACGCGCACACACACACACACAATGGGGGAGGGGGACAGAGACAGAACGGGGCTTTCTCATAACATTTTACTGGACAGCATGATTTTGACCAAAGTGAGGACAATCTCACCCTCTTAGAGTGCTGACAGATAGGCAGATTTATAATGCAGCACTGTTCACAAGGCAGCCACAGAACTGAAAGGATCGACTGAATGGAGATCTAGTCACAGTAGCCCAAGTTGACTCACTTTCTTGCTCTGGGGTCTGGCAGAAAACAATGTCAGCCCATGGAACTTCACTGACTGGAGATCAGGAGTCACAGAGAATCCCAAGGACCTCCATGCTTGCATCATGTTCCCTCCCCACAAAACATGGCCCATTGAGTGTATTAGGTTCTCACTCACCCAACTAACTCTCCTTCCACCTCCTCCTCTTCCTCTCTTCCTCCTCTTCTTCTTCTTTCTCTTCTTCCTCCTCCCCTTCTTAGAAAGAGGACCAACCAAGAAATTTGGAATTGAACTGTCTCCTAACACTGATATGCTGAAATTCCAAACCCAAACCATGTTTGGAAACAATGCCTTTGTGGAGACAATTAACAGCAAGTGAGGTTACAATGGTGGAACCTAAACTGCTAAGATCAACTCCTTATATGAGAAAGAAGAGACAACAGAGAGTATTCTCCCTCCATCTGACCCTGACAAGCAGATAGCCCTCTGAAAACCAAGACAGGATCCTTAACCAGGATGAATCCATTTACAACTTGATGTAGTTTACAGAGCTGTGAGAAATAAAATCTCTAAAGTGTAAGCAACCCAGTGTGATGTCATTATGTTAGCTGATGAGAGTCACTCTTCTCAACACTATGATAAAGATCCATGACAGGAACAACTTGAAGGAGAAAGGCGTCATTTGGGCTCTGTGTCAGAAATGTCGATCTGTCATAGTGGAGAGAGGTTGGCAGAGCACAGTATTCACATCATGGAAGGTACAAAGCAGATAGGGGGACAAAAAAGAGCCAGGGATTTTTTTTGGGGGGGTGGTTTTTGGTTTTTCGAGACAGGGTTTCTATATATAGCCCTGGTTATCCTGGAACTCATTCTGTAGACCAGGCTGGCCTCAAACTTAGAAATCCACCTGTCTTTGCCTCCCAAGTGCTGGGATTAAAGGCATGTGCCACCACTGCCCAGCTGACAAGATTCTTTCAAAGACCCAGTGACCTATTTCTTCTGGCAAGGCCACCTCCTAACATTTGCACGATCTCCGAAAATCATGCCATCAGGCGTAGACCAAACCTGCAAAGCACAAGCCCAGGAGAGACATTTTATAGTCAAATTATACTATCTTTCTGCTGGCCCCATGGCCACCTCATCCCAAATGCATTTAGCTAAGTTCCGGGAGTCCTCACATCTTAGTAATGCCAACTTTGAACTAGTTGTTCAAAGTCTAACTCTGGAGTCTCTTTTGAGCTTAACTCTTAATTGTGAGCCACTGTAAAATCAAAAGGAAAGCCGCACCCTTCCAGCAGCTAATGGTACAGCAAGAGCAACTCTATTACAAAAGAAAAGATTGGGATCATAAAAAAAGACTGACGTGACCAAAGAGAGACCCAAACCAAGCAGGGCGAGCACAAAACCCGTAGCTCCCTATGCAGCAACCAAAGTGTGCGCTGGCATAATATGAGCACCAAAGAGTTTTGGCAGACCCCACTCTACTGATGGCTGGAGCCCACATGCTCTCTCTCCTAAGCTGGCAAGTTTTGTTGCCTGAGGTTTCCAGAAATGGCATGTTCTGGTGTCATTACTATCCTTGTGTTTCTTTCTACTGCAGCTGAGGCCTTACTTCACAGCTTCAAGCATTGCCCTCTTGTGGGCTGACCAAAGAGATCTGGACCTGGCCTCACAAGTCTTCCTTTGAAGGCTAGGTAGAAGCCTCCATGCCTCTGTAATGTATGTTTTTCGAGTCTTTCAGATCTGCTTTTGGTTCCTGTAAATCTGGCTAAATGTGTCCACAAAACCAAGCCATATTCTCGTTGCTACAATGTGTTGAAAGTTTCTCCAGCAAATTAGTCTGTTAGCTCAGTGTCTATGACATTTCATGGCCTTGGCACAATATAGCCAAATTCCTTGCCAAGATATGACACAACTGGCCAATCTCAGTGGGGTCCTGATTCCCACCTGAAACCCACCAGCTGGGCCTTCCTTGTTTGATGGTAGTCCAGTCTTCTTCTGAGTTAACACAATTATCATCCAGGAAATTCTACATACAACCATTAATGTC
>NW_022196903.1:128163954-128193990 GCF_008632895.1 Mastomys coucha
AAAAAAAAAAAAAGAACCAGATTTAGACCCAGCAGTAACCTCACTTCTTTGACACCAATTTCCTACTTAGTTACTCTTCTCATCACTGTGGCAAAAAATAAAGTTCATCGTAGAAGATGTACTGGATAGTTTATGCCAACTTGACACAAGCTAGAGTCACCGAAGAGAAGGGAGGCTCAGTTGAGAAATGCCTCCATAAAACCTGGCTATAGGCAGACCTGAAGGGCATGTTTTTAATTACTGATTATGGGGGAGGGCCCAGCCCATTGAGGATATGGTCTGTGATCTGGGGTTCTATTAGAATATGGGCTGAGCAAGCCAGTAAGCAGCACCCCTCCATGGCCTCTGCCTCAGTTTCTGCCTCCAGGTTCCTGCCCTGTTTGAGTTCCTACCTCCCATCCCCCATCCCCACCCCCACCCCCTTCCCCGACTTCCTTCAGTGCTGACTAAAATTTTGAAGTGTGAGCCAAATAAAACCTTTCCTCTCCAAGTTGCTTTGGTTGTGGTGTTTCATGATAGCAATAGTAACTAAGACAAAGGAGGAAGCATGGCAGAGCAGAGCAATTCTCAGGCCCTTGAAACAGAGACAAAGGAATCCCAGCATTGTCAGATTTCTCCTTTTTAATCTCTTTACTCTATCTGGGCCCCCATCAAATGGAAGGATGCTGCCCATGTTCAGCGCGTGTCTTCCTGCCTCAGTTATCTCCCTGGAAATGCCTTCCTAGATACCTCAGAGGTGTCATCTGGGTAATTCTAAATCCAATCACATTAAGAGTAAACTGGAACCTTGCAACCAGCCTGATGTTCAAGGTAGAGAATGGGTTGTCAGAAAACTTATCTGGACCCAAACCCACAGAGCCAGACAGACCTGGGACATGACAATTGTGGAGCTGTATTCATGGAAACTATGGTCAGAGTTCCTGGTGCTAGGGGACAATCTGTTCTCATTGGTGTCACTTAGGGGAGTCTCACCCAATCACTGGATTTTACAAACAATAGGAAAGGGAAAGATGCACAAGATGATACTTGATGTTCACCCAACACAGGAACATTTATAACTCTCTCTCCATTATTTCATGCTGACAACATTTTTAGTTTTAAAGAAGACAGGTCATTTCCTCTGAGAGTAGGTGATAGGTGGTGTCTTAGGGTTTTACTGCTATGAACAGATACCATGACCAAGGCAACTCTTACAAGGACAACATTTAATTGGGGCTGGCTTATAGGTTCAGAGGTTCAGTCCATTATCATCAAGGCAGGAACATGGCTGCAGGAGGAGCTGAGAGTTCTACATGTTCATCTGAAGACTGCTAGCAGAATACTGGCTTCCAGGCAGCTAGGACTACAGTATTAAATCCCACACCCACAATGACACACCTACTCCAACAAGGCCACACCTCCTAATAGTGCCACTCCCTGGCCTGAGCATATACAAACCGGTACAGGTGGGGAATCCAATCGGTAGGTTATAGAGCACAAATGTCTAAATCCTTTCCCTTGAACCCCATCTGACTCTCCTCTTTTCTGCTAGCCTAGCACTCAGTGGTGAGGTCCTCTACCTGTGCTTTCCAATTTCACAGGCCACCCTCAGCCTTCTCTCTGATACTAATTCTTCCAGTTGTAAGAGCGCTGCTGTCTCTGTAGTTGGCCCTTCACACACAAGGAATGAAGCATGCTTGCGGGGCAGTGGTGCACATTTGTAAAGCCTAACACTTCACTGTTGGAGGCAACACTAGTTCAAGGCTAACCAAGGCTACATGGTGAATTCAAAGTCATCCTTGGCTAGATGAAACCATGCCTCAGAAGAAGAAAAAAAGGAGAAAATGGAGGGAGAGGAGAAAAGGAGAGACACTTTCTTTTGTTCTTTCTCCCTCCCTTCCTCCTTCTTCCCTCCTTCCCTTCCTCCTCCCCTCCTTTCCTCCCTCATTCCCTCCCTCTCTCTTTTCCTCCTTTCCTCCTTTCTTCCCTCCTTCCTTCTGTCCCTCCCTCCCTCCCTCATTCCCTCCCTCTCTCCTTCCTTCTTCCTCCCTCCCTCCCTTCCCTTGTTATTCCTCTCAGAGTTCCTTTCCTCTTTCCCCCTACCTGCCCTCTTCCCTCCATCTTTTCCTGCCTCTCTCCCTTCCCTCCCTCTCTCCCTTCCTTCCCTCCCTCTCCTTTCCTTCTTCCCTCTCTCCTTCCCTTCCTCCTTTCCTCCCTTTCTCCCTTCCTCTCTCCCTCCTTCCTTCTCTCCTTCCTTTGCTCTCTCCTTCCCTCAATCCCTCCCTCTCTCCATTCCTCCCTCTCTCCAACCTTCCCTCTCTACATCCCTCTCTCTCTCCCTCCTTTGCTCTCTCCCTCTCTCCCTCCCTCCCTCTCTCCATCCTTCCCTCTCTCCATCCCTCCCTCTCTTCCACCCTCCATTCCTCCCTCTCTCCATCTCTCCCTTCATCCCTCCCTCTCTCCATCTCTCCCTCTCTCTCTCTCCCTCTCTCCACCCCTCCCTCTGTCCCTCCCTCTCTCCCTTCCTCTCTCCCTCTCTCCCTCCTTCTCTCTCTCCCTCCCTTCCCTTGTTGTTTCTCTCAGGGTTCCTCTCTTCCTTGCCTGTCCTCCCCCTCCCTCTGTACTTTACCAAGTCTCTCTCTCTTACAAATGACAGCAGCATGTAAGAAGGTAAGTTCCAGGCCATGCTTTTATGAAGCTCACAGCCAGAAAAAAAAAATGATTTTAAATCAGAGCTGAGTTCAAAATTGAACCAGGCTATGAGATACCACTAGCTTCACGAAAGCAAAGAAACCTTAAAGTGTGCTTATAGGCTCCTCAGATGGGCTGGAGTAGACAGCTTAAGCAGAGGTGATTGTGTTGGAGGCAGTATAGCAGTCCCATTCCTGCGCTGGGAGCTCTGTACAGGAGCAGGCTAAACCTCAGGAGTGGGTTCCTCTCTGTCACAGAAATACTCTGACATGTAATTTTCTGCCTTGAATTACAAAGCTAAAAAATAAGCCAGAAAAACCTATTTGTCTAAAAATAACCGAGTCCTTCCTTATATCAGGTTCTCCCAAACTCAATTGGATGTCTCTGCCAGCACAGATTCCTGTCCTTCTCACACTCATGATGTGACATCAGCAGGGAGGGCCCAGACAGGACCCTGTTTAATTACAGTCTCCCAGGAGACTCACATCCCCACTGTAGCTAAGTCCCCAATATCTGCCCAGTAACGCTTACTGTGATTTTTATTTAAGGCTAGGCTTCCTTCCTTCCTTCCTTCCTTCTTTCCTTCCTTCCTTCCTTCTCCCTTCTTTCCTTCCTACCTTACTATGACCTGTTGTTGTTGTTGTTGTTGTTGTTGTTGTTGTTGTTGTTGTTGTTTTGTAGGACAGGGTCTCATGTAGCTCAGCATGGTCTTAAACTTCTCATTCTCCTGCCTCCACTTCCCAAGGGGAGGGATTGCACCATGTGCTAGCCCTGCTGTGTCTCACTTTTTCCAGGCTGGCTTTGGATTCTATGACCCTGAAGATAGCTTTGAAGCTCTAATCCTACTGCTCATACCTTCTGGGGGGCTGGGATGACAGACGTGTGCCACCACACCCAGGTCATGCAGTGGTGATGATCCACCTCAGGGCTGTGTGCCTGTTAGGCAAATTGAGCTATGCTCTTTTTCCATGCTTCCATTAAAACATGTCCAGACGGAAGTATCACTTTCCTAATTACTGAAGAGAGAGACGCTGCATCCGTTGCCTAAGTCATGTCCACACAAGCCCACTCCACAACTGGAATTTTCAAAGTGTGATCCCTGGACCACCAAAGTTAGTGCCTCCTGGGACACCTTCAGAGACCCACTGAGTCAGCAGCTCTGAGAAGGAAAGTCCAACAAGATGTGTTCTGGCAAACTCTGGATGTGACGCGGTACTTGTTAAAGACGGAGACCTATTTGAAGAGTAAGCACTCCAACTTGACACTATGTCATTGCCTGTAGTCACAGCTACCGATGAGACAGAGGTAGAGAAGCACTTTAGCCCAGAAGGTTGAGACACGTACGGCTGGCAGAGGACGATGTCTCTCAAAAGGCTGCATCCTTCTCTGTGCTGTAGTGCATCTCTTGTTCTCCAAATGCAAAACAAACAAACAAACAAAAAGCCACCGTGGAGAGTAATCTGTAAAAACAGATGGTTTTTCAATTCTCCCCAAAGACACCTCCAAGGAATTAAACGAGTATTTCAAAAATCCAAACAATCCACAGAAGGAAAAGTATGGGCTTAGGACTTCCAAGACCAGGTTCTCAGCACAAAGGAGATTCATTTGCCTCAGGAGAACAGAAGGCAAGGAATAGGAGACAAAGGCAGGAGATAGAGGATGAGGGAGAAGGGGAAGAAAACAAGGGAGATTTGTCAGTGGTATTTGTCCTGGTGGTCAATAGAACAAAGGACTCCCTCTGGATAGAGAGGAGACAGATGTGGGCCACAGGCAAATGGCAGTTTATAAAGATAAAGAAGGAAACCCTGTGTTTGGATAAGGTCTTTAATCTTAATTGGACATGTTAATTAGGTGAGTCAAGGGGGCTTTTGATTGCTGGACTTCAATACTTTGACAGCTGGACCTTGATAGCCTCAGGAGAAGGAAGTGGTCAAATAAGGGACTAGACGTTGGTGGCTAGCTTTAGGGATGTAATCTAAGAGTTTTTAGCAAGGCAGAGGAAGTTGGAAAGAAGGACAAGGCCTATCAGAGTCATGCCTGCCGTGCTTGAAGAGACTAGAGTCCCTTCAATCCATATTATTTATTATTCTTCATTTCAAAAATGAAGAGACCCAAGCCTGGCATGTGGCTTGTCTCTAATCCTTGCACTCAGGAGGCAGAGGCAAGCCAGTTTCTATGAGTTTGAGGCTAGCCTGGTCTACGTAGCAAGATTCATTCATTCCAGGGCCACAAAATGAGATTCTGTCTCAAAAAAACAAACAAACAAACAAACAAACAAAAAAACAGTACACAGATTATGCAATTTGCCCAACAACACCACAAATAACACCTTTTAGCTGAGCCTCTGACTCCATTTCACTCCGTGTGCATGTTCTATTCACTATGCTCCATTGCCCAGTCAGGATTTTCTTGAGCAAGTCTTCTTGTTTGTAGTGTATGAGAAAATCTAACCTCCATGCTCCAACTTGTGAGGCTTCTTTGCAGCCAAGCAAACCCGGGCCCTGGCTCTGCCATGTTCTCCTCTCTACTTGGTCACCATGGGTGAGGCTTCCTGCCATCCTGCCTCTCATTTCTATCAGTTTTTTTTTTTTCAGACCAGCACCCTCTCCTTCTATGTCAGCATGGACTAAACATATTGTCTGCCAATTCCCACTTTCTAAGTCAGGCTATTTCATTTTTTCCTACTTTGTCATCTTACCATCTCTGTTTTGAGCAGATACTTGGTACTAGTTCAAACCCTGCCGCCTGCCCGTGGCATGGCATGGCCGCCTGCCCGTGGCGTGGCCGCCGCCTAACAAGGAACTCTTGGCCCATTTCAGAGCCAGCCTTCTTGAAGCCACTCTCACATTTAGCACCCTATATATAGAATCTGTCTATCATGGAGCAGCGGCTACAGAGAAGTTAGCTGTGAGTCAGGGAGGATCCTGATTCTTTGCTTGTGAGCTCCATCCTGATGGTGGCACCAATACGAAGCCAGGTGTTATAAACTGAAAAATGCAAAGATGGGAATTTAGGATGAGAACAAACTTAGCATCTCAGCCTTGGCTAGATAATGTTCACGAACGATCAGATGTCTGCAATGATATGCAGGGGAGCTCCCTGCAGGGATGTTTCCTCTCCGGACTCTCCGAGGCCAGGCTGAGTCAGCCTTCGGAAGGAACAGGAAGTTCTACCAATAAACAAAAGGGAGAAGGAAGCTTCCAGGCTCCCGCTCCAAGCACTTTATCTTTGGGGAAAATTCTGCAGAAGGAAGTGTGAGCTGAATGAAATCAAAAGAGAGAGAAGCGGCAAGGGGGTAGATTGGGTCATCTTGACAAGGATCTAAGCTCTGTGTCACGTGAATTGCTAAGGAGCTTTGACAGCAGCACTAGCCACGGTTTCATGCCCAAGCATCTGGGAAGCAGGATCATCAAGGCATCTCGTCGACGCCGCTTACCTTTTAACCTCCACTGTATTTCCCAATGCACTAGAAGCTTCCTAAGCTCTTTGCACGTAAGTATTAGTCCGGATTCTATTGTGGCATAATAGCATGAGCAAAAGCAACTTGGAGAGGAGTTTATTGCAGCTTACAACTTACAGGTCGAGCTCCGTCACTGAGGGAAGTCAGGGCAGGAGTTCAAGGCGGGAAGCTGAAGTCAGGAATTGAAGCACAGGCTGCAGAGGAGTGCGGCTTCCTGGCTTTCTCCCCACAGCTTCAGCAGCCGAGTTTCTTACACAACCCAGGACCACTTGAGTTAGGGTTACTTATGTTATGATGAACCATCATGACCAGAAACAAGTTGGGGAGGAAAGGGTTTATTAGGCTTCCACATAGCTGTGTATCATTGGAGGAAGTCAGAACAGCAACTCAAACAGGGTAAGAACCGGCAGGCAGGAGCTGATGGAGAGGTCATGGAGGGATGCTGTTGACTAGCTTGCTCCTTACGGCCTGCTCAGCCTGCTTTCTTATAGAAACTAGACTACTAGCCCAAGAATGGTACTACGCACAAAGGGATGAGCCTTCCCCCATCAATCACTAATTTAAAAAATGCCCTGCAGGCTTGCCTCCCAGCCTATCTTATGGAGCCATTTTCTTAACTGAGGTTGTCTCTTCTCAGAAGACTTTATTTAGCTTGTGTCAAGTTGACAAAATAATAATAATAATAATAATCAATCAGCACATCACATTGGCTAATGTATGACTTGTAATAATTTATAACCCAGTAAAATGCTACCATCGTTATCATGGGCCTTTGTAGGACACAGAAATGCTGACTACCTTGCTGAAGGTCATAGTTCCCAAGGCTCAGAGGCAGGAGCCGACCACCACTCTTTTGGCCCTAAACTTCCTAGTCTTGACCCCACACTGACTACAAAGCTATTCGTAAAATGAGTAGTATTCAGCTTCACCAATTTTATCAATTCCTAAAATATAAATAAAACACAACAGAAGGCAACTTGAGTTGGAGTCCTAACGTGACTCATGAAGGACCTTGGACACTGACCCTAAGAGTGGCTGTGGGGAGGAGGATCATGTGTGGCACTGGCACACAGTGGGTACTTAGTGACTCTTTCAATACGTTCATATTCATTGATGTTTACCAGGCTTTAGGTCAGTGCTAAGCCACAGACAGATACACATCCACAGAATTATCCAATGGACTCCACCAGTATTTACTTCTGCTTTCCCACTGTGGAGAGGGAACCAGCTCCATCCAGACTGCCTCCAGCAGTTCTCCCAGATGTCTCTTTGCAGATGCTGATGAAGGTCACATCTGATAACCTGAAACAAGTCTACTTCACTCAGACACTGGGGGAAATGTGTGAAAATTTTATATCGGCCTTCGACATGTCAACAGAAGGCTCACGTTGGGGCTCCCCTCTCTTGGGATACCTGGTAACAGGCACCCTATTATACTAGCCTCTGCCCATCTGGTTCTGGCTCTTGGCCAGTCCAAAGAGAAGAAAGAGACTGGGGGGAGGGGGATGTTCTCTCTTCCCTGTCTCTGAGAGACAATGGCGTCCTTGGAACCTGAAGGGTAGAAATAGAAGCACGATGCCACACAGACACCTCACTGTCTCACCTCCTTTTTCTTGGGGATGCCTTTTCTGGGTCATTCTGAGCCATGGGCTGCATTGATAACTTTGCCAGGCTCGATGCTCAGCTCTGCCCCCTGCTCGATGCACAACCTCGATGCACAACCCGAAGCTCTGTGGAGGACTTTCCACAGAGACAAAGGAAAGCTCTTTAGAGGAGTCACACCTTTTCCCACAAGCCCTGCTTTTCTAGGAGGCTTTGTTTTTTTTCCCCTAGCAGCAAGGTAGAGCAAGTTGAACTAACTGCTCTTAAATCAATGAAGCCTTTGTGCGAGAGCAAAGGGGTTTTTGTTGTTGCGTCCCCACCCCTTCCCTCTCTCTTTCAGTGCTGGTGTGGAGCAGAAATTAAACCTGGCCATGGGCTATGAGCAGAAGAACCTGCATAGAGAAACCTTTCTTTCTTGATTGAGGCTTAGATTTCTGTGCAGATCCGTAGATTTATAGCTAGAATTGTTACTAACAAGCATTTACTTCTACACATGCGCTTTCACAATCTCTTCTCCCCCTTCGCACCTCACACTGGTGCCAGGCTGAACCCAGGACAATAGGACTCCCTTCCCTAAGGTGCTAACCTGTTATGTGCCTGGCACTCCTCCATTAATCCTGCCAGTAGTACTACCAATGCTTGCAAAGACCAGGAGAATCAACAGTTCACGCCCACTACAGACAAAGCTACGATCAAACTTCTAGAATGTTCTGATCTGCTGATTAAACTGGAAGGAGAGTAGTGGTATTTATTTCACTGTTACTCCTCTGTTCACAGATGAGTTGGACAGATTCTATTCTCAGTTCTGAGCTAGTTTTTAACAGTGATGAGAGCCAAGACATTTCAACGGGTAAGAATAGTACTTGGAGCAAGCGATGCTAGGGCCTGCAACATAGAAATGTTGCTGGTCCATGCAACATACAAAGGAAAGGAGCTGGACGCTGTGTTAGCTGGCTCAGATGGCACCAACAAAACAACACAGAGTTGGGGGGTTAAACAATTGACATTTATTTTCTTGCAGTTCAGGAGGCTGGGAGTCTCACGTCAGGAAGGTGGCTTCTGATGAGAGTCCTCTTCCTGTGTTCTCACATGGCAAGAGCACGGGAAGAAAGAAGCCACCGTCCCTCGTCTCGTTTGATAGGGTCTCACCCTGATGACTCCCCATCTCCAGACACAGCCACTCTGGGGTTGACCACAGTTTCCACATACAAATTTTGGAAGGAAGGTACAACTCAGCTGATAGCAACTTTATCCTCACACAGTTTAGTGCACACAAACTAACTCTAGAGACCAGAAACCGAACAAAGCAGCACAATCCATAATACCTTTAGAAGAAACTGTTGAAGTGAACCTCTCCTACCCTGGGCTAACCAAAGCCTAAGTAGCTTTGGTTAATGGTACCAACTGGAGCCTGGGGAGACAGCTCACTGCATAAGACCACTTACTTAAGAACTGAGTTCAAATCCCCAGAACCCATATGAAAAGCCATTCATGGCCAGGAGCACAACAGTAGCCCAGCACTGTAGGGCAGAGACAGGAGGATTATTGCTGAGCCTTCCTACTGCTAGCCTCGTTCCAGGTTCAAGGAGAGGTCTTGTCTCAAGGAACTATGGCAGAGAGTAGTGAGGCCAGATACCACGCGTTCTCCCCTCTGGCCTCTCTGTATGTACACACTCATCCACATATGCCATAGGCAATTCAGTAAATAAATTAAAGAAATTATATCACGGCAAAAAAAAAATGACAAAAAGAAAAATACAGATAACTTCATCCACACAAAATTTGAAACTTTATTTCTAAAACTTTTATGAGCATGTAATAGTTTTATATAGGGGGCTGGTGAGATGGCTCAGCAGTTGAGAACACTGACTGCTCTACCGAAGGTCCTGCGTTCAAATCCCAGCAACCACATGGTGGCTCACAACCACCCATAATGAGATTGGATGCCCTCTTGTGGTGTGTCTGAAGACAGCTACAGTGTACTTAATTATAATAATAAATAAATCTTTAAAAAAATAGTTTTATATAATGATGAGTTTCATTATGGCATTTTCACACATGTATATATTCATCATATTCACCCCCCACTGACCTCTATGTTTCCCTCCCATTCCTGATGGCCCCACCTCTTCCCAACTTGCTCACTTTCTCCCCCTCCCCCATGCATGAGTGTGCATGGGTGTGTGTGTGTGTGTGTGTGCTTGTGTGTGTGTGTGCGCGCGCGTGCGTATGTGTATGTGCGTGTGTGTGCGCATATGTGTGTGTATGTGTGTGTACGTGTGTGTGTGTGTGTGTGTGCATGTGCATGCGTGTGTGTGCGTGTGTGTGTGTGTGTTACAACTTCTGTTAAGGTTTCTCACATGAGCATGGGTAAGGAGTTATCTAAGGATCATGGACAACTTATCATTGTCTACAACACTGAAGACAACTTCATTTTCTTCCCCCAGAAGCCACTGTCTAAAGATTCTCAGGGAGCAATAGGGCCTCACTTACTCCTCCTCTCTCCATGATGGAACGCTGATGGGCCCAATCTCAAACTAAAAATGTTTGTGCTCCCATGGATACCATATCAAGAAATAGATAACTCACAGAGCAGGAGAAAACTGCAAATTGTATGCCAAAAGGGATTTAAATCTTGAATACCTAAGGAATTCTTAGAACTCAACAATAAGGCAATAACCCAATTAAAATATAGGCAAAAAGTTTTTTTCTGGAAACCCGTCTCCAGAAAAGATTTTTAAAGATGGCCACTAAACTCATGCAAAACTGTCCATTACCATTGCTCATCAGAAAATTGTAAAATAAAAGCACAATTGATGAAATTTTATACCCATTAGAAGATGATCAGAAAGATAGATAGACCATAACCATAACAAGTGTTGGGGGCTGTGAGGAAATCAGGATCTTTTCACATGGTTGACAGGAAGGAAATGGTTATGGCCACTTTAGAACAGAGTCCATCAATCTCTTAAAAGGCTAAGTGTAAATTTAGAATATGGACCAAGAAATTCCTAAAACATGTGCCCACAAGAAAACTCTATGCATACTGTTGAAAGCAGAATTAGTTACAATTGATACCCAATGGGAGCAACTCAAGTGTCCATCAAATAGTATTGCTAAATCTATAGGAGGATGATCAAAGTCAAGGAGGATGATCTTTAGTTATTATGTTAATTTAGAAAAGTCAGCCTTGAAAAAATTTTAAAAAAATCATTCCATTTGAAGTTCAGAATAAGTAAGTTACAGAAAGAGAAAGCAGCTTGGAAGGCTGCTCTGTGTAGAGTGGAGAAACAGGGAGTGACTGCGAATGGGCTCAGGGATGCTTTGAGGGACTGAGAACATGTTCCAGAAATGGTTGTTGTGATGGGCCCCAACAGGGTGACACACCAAAAACCACTGTAGTCCACATGTTTGCGTTATTGGTTTGGTTTTGCCAAACTGGAGGTTCCACGTGCTGGGCAAGCATCCTGCTGCTAAGCTTGGTCACCAGCCAGGAATCTGCATTTTTTTAAATGCATGGTGTGGGTGACATGTGATTTACATCTCACCAACACAGATCTATGTAAGATGTGAGAATACAACTTTAAAAAAAGCATAATACTTCCTATCAGAGAGACAAATAAAGAGGAAGGTTGGAAGGTAGGATTCATTCATTCTGGGAAAATTCTTCAGAATGTCTTGAAAACTAGAAAAATAGAACAGAAGTAAATATGCTCAAAAACCAAGCAGGAGGTTAACTACATTAAAGTGAGCAGAACAAGCAGGTATCAGTAGCAATCTGAAGGAGTCAGGGCATGGGAGCAGGGCTGTGACACCCTCTGAGTGTTTGCGGTGGGAAGGAAGTGGAGCCTGCACAAGACCGGCCTTGTTTCACCTGGAAAGTGACCACACATCTGATAAATCAGTGTAAAGAACAACAGTGTTTTCATCCATTATAAAAACAACAGACTGGAGGTGATATTAAACACAGAGAGAACGGGAAAATCTCCTATCGTCATTGTCCTGTCATGGCAAGTTCATGCTATGGTAGTGCGCTTTCCTAAGCACACTATGTATTTAGGGTCACATTATACATTCAATGTTCTGTATGTATATAGTGTTTTGTATCTACATCCAATGTGTTCTACTATTTAAAATTCTCATAAGCATTATGGCAAGGAACAAACTATGCATAGCTTACTTAACTTCTCAGGACAGGTGATTGCTTTTTAAAGGCTACATCTCAGCATGGTGACACACATCTATAACTCAGCATTGGAGAAGAAAGCAAGGGGACCACAAATTTGAGAGCGGCCTAAGCTATATAGTGAGTTCCAGACAAGCCAGGGAAAGTCAGTGAGATGCTGTCTGAAAAAAAAAAATACAAAAGAAAAACTTAAGCAAAGATTTCTTTTCTGACATATTCAAATTTTTCATAAACATAAATAATTTATAGTGTGAAACTATTTAATAACCTTCACAGTCCTGATCAAAAATATTATATTAGCTTATATGTTAATAGAAATATATGATATTCCCATCTGTCTACACAATATGAAGGTTCTTAAAAATAACTCCAAATCCTTCTCTAAGAGTGAACTCTTGAGAAAGATTTTCATCACAGCATTATTTACAACGGGAAAACTTGAAGAAAAATGCTCAGCAAAAGGAGAAAAGCTAAGTACCTTGTGGTGGTCATTTTTCAGCAATATGAGTTGTTTCAATGAATATGAAACAACAAAAAGTGATTAGTGATTTTGTTTGTTTGTTTGTTTGTGGACAGATTCTCGTGTAGCCCAGGCTGGCTTTGAATTCTCTATGTTGCCAAGGACAGCCTCAAACCTCTCTCTGCTTCCAACTCCTGAGTGCTGGGATGTGGTTGTGCCCCACTACACCTGGTATATGTGATGCTGAAGATTGGACCTAGGGCTTTGTATGTGCTAGATAAGTGAGCTCCACTATTACCTCAGTTTCACCAACGATTAAGTGAAATGACCTGCATGTTTAACACCAAATTCTTTGTGGGGTCATGTAATATAGAAATGCTGATAAACCTCATTGTGGGATCACAGGTAGATTTACTCTCTAATCTAAGTATTTTCCAAAGCACTATATGATTTTTTTCCTCCCCACCCCATCCCCACAGTCTCTCAGCACTATATGATTTTATCACTATATGGACACTATATGATTTTCCAATATTTTTTTTTCATATTTTTGAGACAATGTTTCTCTGTGTAGCCTTGGCTGTCTTGGAACCCACTCTGTAGATGAAGCTGGCCTCGAACTCAGAGGTCCACCTGCCTCTGCCTCCTGAGTGCTAGGATTAAAGGCGTGCACCACAATCACCTGGCTGATATGAGTTTTAAAGTTCACAGACTTGCTAGTGAGTGCTTCATGGAAAAGACCAGGAAGGAGGATCCCTGTGGGTACAGCTGAGATCCGGGCAGTGGAGGATGCAGGCCATAGACTCCAGCAGTTGAGGACGCGGGCCACAGGCTCCAGCAGTGGAGGACGAGGGCCATAGGCTCCAGGAGTGTTGGATGCAGGCCATAGACTCCAGCAGTGGAGGACGCGGGCCATAGGCTCCAGCAGTGGAGGACGCAGACCATAGGCTCCAGCAGTGGAGGACGCGGGCCATAGACTCCAGCAGTGGAGGATGCGGGCCATAGGCTCCAGCAGTGGAGGACGCAGGCCATAGGCTCCAGCAGTGGAGGACGCGGGCCATAGGCTCCAGCAGTGGAGGATGCGGGCCATAGGCTCCAGCTGCGGCCCTGATGCTTTCTTTCTAAGTTTGCTTTGTGATGAGGCTCTCACTGTGCTTTACTCTCTCACTATCACCGGGAAGGTCCCACGTGACCTTTGTGCACTGTGTCTGGTTTTCTCCAAGTGTCACCCACCCAGGGGCCTGGGCTGCAGCGGCACTGAGAGCACCAACAATGGATGCAGAGGAGGCCACCATCCAAATTCACTGCCAAGCTCTGAATGAGGTGACCCTGGAGAAAGCTTGTAAAAGCAGAACCCCAGCGTCAAGCAAAATGTATCCAACATCCTGGGTACCATCTCTGGGGCTCGTGCTGCCATTCTCCACATGAGTTCTGACGTAGATGGCAGCCTGCCGGATTTCACACTGAGCGAGGCTGAAGTGGGAGGAAAGAAAGCCTAGAAGAACAAAGATTAGACAGAAAACCGGAGTCTGGGGTAACATGGATCTGGTCAGACAGTGACAAGATGCTGAATTACTCTGGGCGGAGTTATAATGTTACTCTGGGCGGAGTTATAATGTCAACAATGTAACCCTTAACCTGGGGAGCTCAATTGAGGCCAGCACCTGCGTATAATCGGGTAGAAAAAGCTATATTTATGCTATATAAAAAAAAAGTGGCGGTGGATCCGAAGGATGGGAAGTCAAGTTGGTTAATCAAATGCTTTCCCTTCCCGGGTTATAACCGTGTCTGTTAGTCTTCTCACCCCAGTGGCCAGGAACCCCACCCTCCCCAGTGAGGGCCCTTTGCAGTTCTGCTTAGCAGACTTAGCCCAGGGTGTTTATGCTCAATAATGCTGCATAATAAAGCTGCTTTAAGACTTACTGGTTTACTAAGTATTTGAAAAGTGCTCAGAAAATTCAAAGCTACACTGAAACTCCACTTCACCCCAGTCAGAAAGGCTGTTGCCAAGACAACAGATGACAACAAATGCTGGTACAGACATTAGGAAAGGGGTTCCTTACACACTGTTGGTGGGAGTGTAAATGGCTGAAATCAGTATGGTGGTTTCCCCAAAATCCTAAAAATAGGTTCATCATAAATCCAGCCATGACACTCCCTTGTGATGACGAAGACGATTCTACGGCAGCATGTCACAGAGATACATACACATCCACATTTATTGTCAAGATACAGAACCAACCCAGAAGTCTACCAATAAATGAATGGTGTGGTGGTTTGAATAGGAATGGCTCCCATAAACTCACGTGTTTAAATCCTTAGACCATACGGGTGATACTACTAGGAGGTGTGGCCTTGTTGGAGGAAGCATTTGGGGTGGGCTTTGATGTCTTTTATATATATGCTCAGTATGGCACACAGTAGAACTCTCGTCTACTCTAGCACTGTGTCTACCCACTTGCTGCCATGCTTCCTGCCGTGATGATAATGGACTAAACCTCTGAAACTGTAATCCAGCCTCAATTAAATGTTTTCCTTTATGCGAGTTGCCATGGTCATGTTGTCTCTTCACAGCAATAAAACCCTAACTAAGACAGAAGTATAAAAGAAAATGTGGTGTATGTATACAATGTTTTATTTGGCTATAAAAAATAAAACTGTATCATTTGTGGGGGGGAAACAGATGGAACCGGAAATTATAATATTAAAGAAAATGAGTCAGAATCAGAAAGACAAACACTGCATGTTTTCTCTCGTGTAGAATCTAGAGTCTAGTGAATTCATGAGACATAAGTAGAAGGCAGACTATGACGAAGGAAAGGCTCTGAAGCAGTGGTTCTCAACCTGTAGGTCACGACCTGTTTGGAGTTGAACAATGCTTTCACAGGGGTTGCTGATGACCATCAGAAAACACAGAGATTTACATTATGATTCATAACAGTGGCAAAATGTCAGTTATGAAGTAGCACCAAAAATGAATTCATAGTTGCTAGTCACCTCAACATGAGGAACTGTATTAAAAAGTTGCAGCATGGGAAGGCTGAGAATCACTGCTCTAAAGGGAGAGGAGAGGTGACACTAAGAAACAATAATGGGGGAATGTGGTGATTTGAATAGGTTTAGCCCCCAGAGTCATGTGTTTCAATGCTTGGCCATAGGCAGTAGGACTATTAGGAGGTATGGCCTTGTTGGAGGAGGTATAGCCTTGTTGAAGGAGATGTGGCCTTGTTGGAAGAGGTGTGGTCTTGTTGGAGGAGGTGTGGCCTTGTTGGAAGAGGTGTGGTCTTGTTGGAGGAGGTGTGGTCTTGTTGGAAGAGGTGTGGTCTTGGAGGAGGTGTGGTCTTGTTGGAGGAGGTGTGGCCTTGTTGGAAGAGGTGTGGTCTTGTTGGAGGAAGTGCATCACTGTGTAGGCTGGCTTTTAGGTCTCCTATGCTCAAGCTCTGCCCGATGTGGAATCAGAGTATCCTCCTGGCTACCTATGGAAGACAGTCCCCTTCTGCTGCCTGCAGATCAAGATCCAGAACTCTTGGTTCTTCCAGCACCATGTCTGCCTGCAGACCTCCCTGCTTTCTGCCATGATGATAATGGACTAAACCTCTAAAACTGTAAACCAGCCCCAATTAAATGCTTTCTTTTATAAGAGTTCCCGGGGTCATGGTATCTCTTCACAGCAATGGAAACCCTAACAAAGACAGTGGGGAAAGACAAAATACGTGGGATCTAAATTGTGTGTGTGTGTGTGTGTGTGTGTGTGTGTGTGTGTGTGTGTGTATTTGATGAAAGAATGAACAATCTGAGAAAGGACACAGAGAAAGCAGAGGACAGGAGGAAGAGGATAGAGTAGGGGTACCTATAAATAAAGTTCTAAGATATATGTGTATGGAAATGTCAAAATGGCATCCATTATTTTATACTAATGGTATTTTGTACTAATTGTATCAATGGGTTTAACTTGATTTTTAAGATTATACGATATAAATAGAAATGTATCAAAACTTCATAGGGTACCCCATTAATGTGTAGAGCTTTAATGGTCACATGTATCAAGTAAGTTAACTTCAAAGCTTGGTGTGGGGGTAGAAACTTGGTGACTGAAAACAAGAACTTCTCAT
This sequence comes from Mastomys coucha, assembly GCF_008632895.1. Taxonomy (NCBI): domain Eukaryota; kingdom Metazoa; phylum Chordata; class Mammalia; order Rodentia; family Muridae; genus Mastomys; species Mastomys coucha. The sequence continues at coordinate 128,180,445 of NW_022196903.1, forward strand.
ACTCATGAATCTACCTGGCTTATGGCTGCTGATCCCAGCCCTGGCTTAGCCCTGCTAGGCACAGGCCTCTGCTCAGCCCCAGGCTGCAGAGGGGAGGGGAGGTTGGAGTGGGGGGGATGTTCTGGCATAGATGTTCATTCTGGGCCCTGGCTGCATGGGTGATAACAAGAAGACGAGCTCATGACATGTGCCTAAGATACAAAAAAAAGCCAAACTGGAATGGACAGGCTGTTTTCAAGGCCCTGCCACATCATGCCCCCTAATCTTCTCTCAGGCCAAACCCTAAGTGGCAAGAAGCAGACTCAATAGTCACGAGGCTACAGCAAGCACGGGCTGAGGAACTATTAGAACTCTGAGAATAACTGGGGCATAGCATCAATTCCACCTTCACGTGGCAGTCCGTCTTCCCCGCCACTGCCTCTCTTCTCTGGCTTCCCCAGCGATGCTCATGTTCCAACATTCCTTTCACAATGCGCTGGCCAAACTGACATGTGCCAGGATTTGTCCAGTATTCCAAGGGGACACAATTAGAAGACGTGAGTGTAAAGGCGAAGGATGTAGCCCAGGAACAGAGTGTACGGAACTCGTACAGCAGACACCCTGGATTTGAACCCCAGCACAACAACTATGGTGACGATGAAAAGAAAACTTGACAGCAAAGTAGAGGGAGCGATGCGTTCAGCAGCTTGATCTGGGAATGAAGTTCAAATCATGGCAACCAAAGCATTCCGAGCAAAGGATGCCCTAAAGATTTTCATTTTTTCCTATCACCACAGAGGCTCAGCATAGGGTGAAAGGGAGTGGTGCGAGTAGAAAATCCGTCTATTACAACTTTACTCAAATCTTTGCTACTGTTCAGACATTTCCTATAGTTGATTGGCTTTTTTAGACACGAAGTCTTGCTGTGAAATCCAGGCTGGCTTCAAATGCACAATCCTCCTGCTTCAGCCTCCCAACTCTGGGATGACAGGCCTCTGCCATCTGGCCTTGCTCAAACCTGGTTTGTTTGTCTGTGTCTGTTCGCAATGTGGGGGACAGAACTCAGAGCCTTGTGCGTGCTAGGCAGGCACTCTACCATTGAGCCATGTCCCAGCCTCCATCTTTTTTCTATTTATGGTATCTAATACATGGTAAATGCTATGTAAATAGTATTGGAGAAATAATGACAGATTTTAAATATATGCTCAGCCACTTCAAGCCCTCCCTTGAGTCTTTTAGCTTGTTAACCATCTTGAGTCCTGTGGGCTGTGTCCTGGGTATTCTATACTTTTTTTGGCTAATACCCACTTGTTAGTGAGTACATACCATGCATGTCCTTTTGAGTCTGAGTTACCTTACTCAGGATGATATTTTCTAGTTCCATCCATTTGCCTGGAAAACTCATGATGTCCTCATTCTTAATAGCTGAATAGTATTCCACCACATTTTCTGTATCCATTCTTCCATTGTGGAACATCTGGGTTGTTTCCAGCTTCTGACTATCACAAATAAGGCTGCTGTGAACATATGAACCTGTAGCATGGTAAGGCATCTTTTGGATATGTGCCCAAGAGTGGTATAGCTGGGTATTCAGGTATATCTATTTCTAATTTTCTGAGGAACCTCCAGATTGATTTCCAGAACTGTTGTTACCAGTTTGCAATCCCACCAGCAATGGAGGAGTGTTCTCTTTCTCCACATCCTTTCCAGCATGTGCTGTCACCTGAGTTTTTTATCTTAGCTATTCTGATTGGTATAATGTGGAATCTCAGGGCCATTTTAATCTTTGTCCTAAATCGGGTGTCCTATAGGACCCAGAGAATCCGAGCAGGATCTGGCATGACAGTTTCCTCCCTGAGGGTCACCTTTCATCCTACCAGAAGGCAGACTTCCAAAGGAGGGAAGCAAACAATGGCCCTATCCATCTGTGATGTCTCTGAACCACAACCACCATGAGTTTTGCACAATAACAGCAAGGGAACAATAGTGGCATTTGTGTCTTGATGGTAACCAACAGCTCTCTAATTGGATTTATAAGGTCCTATCAAGAGGAAGAAAATTATGCCTGGTCCTGGAAACCTAGCCAAGTGCTTGAAGCAAGTGAGGTCATGGATCTGAGAGGAGAGCATGCTATTGCCATTATACTAAACTGGCATAACTCCTGACTACACTCTAAATATATATCCTCATATCTATGGAGAAGTGCAGTTCTCACCCCTCATCAATGAAACTTGTCTTTGCAACAAACAGACAATTGAAGAAAACCACAACTGATCAAAACACAGAGGAAAAAGTGATCACCAGGTGTCCGGTCCCAACTGACACATTTACAGCACAACTCCTACACCTAAAGCTCAGGGAACATAGCAGAAGACGGGTGTCTTAGGCTTCCCATTGCTGTTGAAGAGACACCATGACCAAGGCAACTCTCATAAAGGACAACATTTAATTTATGTCTGGCCTACAGTTTCAAAGGTTTAGTCCATTACCATCATGATGGTAAGCATGGCGGTGTCCAGGCAGACATGATGCTGGAGTAGCCAGAAGTTTCATATCTTGATCTGAAGGCAGCCGGGAGGAGACAATCTTCTGTGGGCCACCAGAAGTCTGGATCACACTGGCCAGACTTGAACAGAGACCTCACACCTTGCCTCCACAGTGAACACACTTCACACTTCCTCTAACAAGGCTATATCTCCTCCAATAAGACCACACCTCCTAATAGGGCTACTTTCCATGGGCCAATCATATTCACACTGCCACAATAGGCCAGAAAAGTTTTAAGAAAGAGGGGACCAGGAAATCTGCTGTGAGCTTGTCTCCTAGAAATGAGGGAGAAGTTTCACCAGTGATATCCTGACAATATGGCTGCCTAACAAGACCTGAACAAGTACAATACCAATAGATATGCTAACACTGGGGGTGGGGGTCATAGGTCCCAACCCTAGATAAAGAACTATATAAAGAACAGGTAACTAGGAAATACTGAGAGCAAAAGATATATATTCTTTCCCAGGGATGAGACCCCCTAATTGGTTATCCAATACCAAGTGATCGTCCCTGAAATTATAGATAGGTATAGACAGACAGATAGACAGACAGATTAAATGCTAAATGGATTCAGTAGGTCATTTTATATATTTAGGTGAGTGTGTATGTGTAACAGTAATAAAGAAGCCATCAATTTAAGAGGAGGTATAGAGTATAAGAGGGAGAAAAAGGAAGGGGGACAATTATGTAATTGTTTTTTAATTTTAATAAAATAAATTAGGTTTCCATAGCTCTGTGCACTTATCTCTGGGCCTTCTATCATGTCCCATTGGTTCACATGTTTATTTTTGTGTCAGTCATTCAGTCTCATTTTTCTTGTGCAATTACAAAGCACTGAAAATCAAAGGGGACAAAATCAAACAAAATTGAGTATTAAAGCTCTGGGCCCAGACTGCTTAAATATCAGTAAGGCTCATCTTCACCACTCAACTACAAGTGCTTAGTGAGTTCTTTCCTACAGAATGTGTTTTGTGGTTGTTTTGAGACAGGGTCCCTCCACATAGCCCTAGGTGTCCTGGAACTCTCTGTGTGGACTAGGCTGGCCTCGAACTCACAGAGATCTGCCTAGCTCTGCCTCTTGACAGGCCTATGCCACCACACCTGGTTTAACTTTTAAATATCTGTAGCATACACATACAGATTATTTATTTGTGCAAGTATAGGACCACTGATTATGTACCACGACAGTAGAGTGATTTTCCTCCTCAGCTAAGATGTGACTATACCATTTCAGGTCATACCTCGTATTTCATTTATGAATTACCATAAATGCTTCAACCAATGCCCACAGGTGGAAGTTTAGGTTATTTCCAAGTTTTCAGAATTACTTTCTACATGCACAATAATTCACGTCACATCATATACAAACAAAAGCATTCTCTTTTTCATTTTCACATCTAAGAAATCTCAGCAGTGACAATAAATAGAACCAGTCTTTTGGTGATAGAGTGTGGGTGGCAAGGGAGGAGATCTTGTGGCTTGGAGGCGATTAGTCATTTTTGAAAGAGAGTGTGTGTGCACGTGTTGACTGCAGTCTACTCACATTCTCTAGATTCAGGTTGGTTTCAGCTTGCAGCTTGTGTTTTGGATCAGCATTAGCACTTCCTGAATTCAGATGTTTATCTCAACCTCCTTGGTCTGCCAACTGGGCTGGAGATAAAACTAGGCCAGGCTCCCAAGAGGCAATCCTGCCCTTGGAGTCACTTCTGGAAGGCGAAGGAGCCCTGTGGACTCTTGTGTCACTAGGACAGAAATGCCACCCAGTTCCTCGGGACAACTCCATCACCACAGCAGGAGATGGCGGCAAAGGCACTATTGCATTGGTCAGGCACAGCTCAAAGCCAGTATCCATCTGGCTGATGGCAAACTAAGCCAGCATTCAAGGGAACGTTTGGAAGGCAAAAGGCCAACCCAGCTGCACCAGAAACAGAATCATTCCTTCTCCAATTCTCCTGCATGAGAGGCATCAAGGTGGCACAACCTAAGGCACGGGTGGGAACTGTTGCTGCTATGCAAGAGTCGTGTTGGCACTGGAAGAATGCACTTTCTTCTTTAATCCCTTCCTGCAGTGAACCAATATTGCCCAACCAAAGACTTCAGCCACATCCAGAAGTGAAAAGGCTGAACTCTTCTGTCAAGATCTTCTTACAATGTAAGGTTAACATGGTGGATTTCTAGAATGGTTATGCCTCTGAGGAATGTGGAGATTCTATCCAATGTCTACACTCTTCAGCAGCAGCAGGAGGCTCAGAGGAGGTGACAGCCCTCCTCATTGCCACTGGGAGTTGGTGGCAGAGCCTAAGACTCTTGGCCTCTAATTGCTTTGTCCAGACTCCAAGCTGCCCCCCCATATTCCCACCCCCCGCCACTGCTTTTTGCCTGAGTGCCCTGGAGATGTCACAATGACAAATTACTCTTTACCTGTATGGTTCTGTGGTCCTTTGACAGCCTTGCTGCAGGCCTGTGTATTTGGCAAGCCCCATCAAAACTAAAGCCATGGAAGATGAAGCAGCCACCTTGACACATTACACAGGGTTGATCCTTCCCAACCGTTTAAGAGAAAAGTTTATTTCACAGCTCTAAACTTCACGGGCATAGAAAACACACTCTGAGGCAGTGAGAACAAAGGGACGGATTAGATACGTAGATTCTTCAGAATTTTTAGGCCATGCAGGAACAAAAAAATTTTTTTTTCTTCTTCAAAAAAAACTCAGGGGCAAGGGATTGAAATACATGCAGACTTATTTTTAGTGCCCTTTATAGATATAAAGTCATGCTGTTAGTTTAGGAACAAAAAATACATTATGTATATCTTGTTTCACTCATAAAATTACCATGTTTTGTATATTGATATATTTAGACATTGGGAGATCTGAAAAAAGAGTTTTTCTGATTTCTTTCCTGGTTATTTTCTTGGGCAAGAGAGAGTTTTCTTTTTAAAAAGTCTTCACTGGGCAAACTTTTCAGATTTTTTTTTCTCCAAAAAAATAGCAGATTTTAGAGAGACTTTACTTCCATAGTGATGGCAAGTCTTCAGATCTCAAGGCACTGAACATGCCTGTGTTCAGTCGATGTTCACTGAGCACGCCTGTGTTCAGTCGATGTCCACTGACCGGAAGAGATTGCTTAGCACAGCCTAGGTTAGTCATGGTGACTTACAGCAGAATGTAAAAAGATCCATTTCGGAAATCCCACAAGCTGAGACTCAGCCTTCCTTTCTGTTCTCCCACCACCTTGTTACAAAAAGCACTACTCTAGTCAGGAACCAGACCAGACGCTTGTCTGTGCCCCACTTCCTTCCCATGGTGTAAGACAAGGTGGTTACACTTCGGAAGATCCATTTACTTATGTGCGGTTATCTGGTTCATATCAGTTTTTCATACTGGGATATCAACTTTCTCTGTGATTGTCCTGTCTCCAGGAGAAATGTACACAGAGTTGCTTCTAAGACGGCTCTTACCAGAAGAACTGCTGTCTGTGCTCTCAACATAGGTTACTCTCCCTGGAAATTCCACCAGCTGGCTTGGTTCTCGCTCTGGTCCTTCTAGATCAACAAGATAAACCATCAGAGCTATGAAAACTGGGTTGCCATCACTTCTTTCTTCTAGGCTAGCTATTATCAGTTTTGATCCATTGTTCATATGATATAATATGTTGGGAATGGAGGTGTTATGTGAGTGCATGTTTGTGCATGTGTACATATGGAGGCCGGACGTCAACGCAGAACATCTTCTCAGTCACGCACAGCCTTATCTTTTAAAGACAGTCCCTCACTGAACCTGGATTTCACAAAGTAGTGAAACTGGCTAGCCAGCAAACACTTGAGATGTGCTCATCTCTGCTCCCCTGTGCTAGGATTACAGGAGTGACCATGGACCTGTTTTCCCATGGGTGCTGGGATCCAAACTGAGGTCCCCATGCTTACACTTACACAGCCAACATTTAAGCAACTGAACCAACTCCCCACCCACAGACGCAATTTCTAGGTCCTTCTTTATCTGCCCATATCACTGCCCTGGTTCTACAGATCCATCTGGCTAAAGGGGAGCAGTTATTGGAATGAAAGATTAAAAACACATTAAGTCATCCCCCCTCCCCATAATGGCTTCAAAGGTCAGAGACTAACTGGAAATCTGTAATGCTTATCAACAAAATGCCAACTGGTGAGCAAGAATTCAAAAAGTCTTCTAAATATATTTTCCCTTTCCTCTACGGCAGCAGCTCTCAACCTGTGGATCATGACCCCTTTAAGACCATCAGAAAATACATATATTTGCATTATGATTCATAATAGTAGCAAAAGTACAGTTACAAAGTAACAATAAAAATAATTTTATGGTTAGGGGTCACCATAACATAAAAAAAACTGTATTAAAGGGAGCCAGCTTTAGGAAGGTTGAGAACCACTGCTCTATAGCAATAGAGCTGGACTTGTAGCTGCCTACAGGATCCACTCGCTCCAACCTTTTTTGTAGCTAAGAGTAACCATATGGAGATGTTACTATGGATCTGAGTACAGGGGGCGTGAGCAACCATGTACAATCTTCCTTAGGATATAGTTGGTGTAGGAGATAGTTGGCACAGCCACCCCAACCTTTACTAGCTCCTCTATATCTCTCTTATTCTCTTCCATGGGAATTCTTTGGACCTTGGACCACAAGGCTGAGGCCACACATGGTGGAGCTATTAGGTGGATGGATTCAAGGTCTCTGACATGGAGGGGTATTCTGAGCTAAGACTTTTTTATCTAAATAAAAGAGAAATAAATTCTTGTCTGTTTTTGAGACAGGTCTTGCTTATATAGCGGGTCTGGAATTTTCTAGGTAGACCAGGCTGCTGCAAATTCAGAGATCTACCTGCCTCTGCTTGCTGAGGGCTGGAATTAAAGGCATGGACCATCACACCCAGGCTGATAAATAAATTAATACTGTGTTTAAACTATTGCTAATCACACAAATAGTGGTTTCACTGGAAAGAGTTTCCAAAAACCAACTTCCTATCCCATAAAACATCTAAAGGAGTAGACAAGAATATGCCAACATAGAATAAAGCACAGGTAATATTTTATAAAAGAAGGCATACTATCTCCTCCCTTCATTAAAGTGTTGAGATGTAATGGTTAATCTCAAAATTACTTAATGACTCAAAACACAGCCTCGGAGAGAATAGGCCAATCTATGGATTCTAGAACAGCCATAGATAGTCATGTCATGACCACTGGGGAGATAAGTGGTATAAATACCATATTATTGCATGTGTACTTGGGCAAGTCTTCCTGGGTGAGAGGCTCAGCAGAGTGTGGGATTTCTCTTCAGCCTCTTGTTTTGCCTCCTGCTTTCCCTGGCCAGCCTCACACCTCACTGAGGCTCAGGGGGTCTTGCTTCGATGCCCACTGGCTCTGTGGTTAAAGACATTCCCATATGTCATGTCATTCCAACATGGATGAAAGTTAGTTAAAAGTTTGACTACATTCTCTTAGCTCTGTTAATAGCAGATTCTTTCTCTCCTCTCAGCTGACCTGGAACTTGTTATTTGCATGAGGCTGGCCTTGTACTCATAGACCTGTTTCTGCCTCCTAGTCCAACTAAAATCATCTCAGTGTAAACTTTAAAAAAGACATTTCAAGGCACCACTAAAGTTAGTGCTTGCTTTACTAACAATGAGCAGAGCCCAGGCGAAGACATTGACAGAGTCTTGTTGGGAGTTCACATAAATAAGAGTGGACAACACGAAGCACAACCTGATTGCTTCCTGGCCAACAGTGTTCATGAGACATCGTTGCCTGTAGGAAACATCCTAGGAGATGTAGCTCAGTGGTAGAGTGTGCGAGGACTTGGGCCCAATCTTTATACTGAGGCAGGGCAGGGTGGAAAGAGCTGACTTCCTCGCTGCAGAGGTGAGAAGGGAAAGGCCTTTCAGAACAACTGAATTATGAACCGTGAGCTCCCTTCCTGACCAGTAAGCACTACCTGCAGCTCCTCCATCTGCTGCATCTTGTGAAAAGCCTCACGACTCCATAAAGAGAATCTACCTTCAAGTTTCCTTTGATTTTCTTGTCAGTATCTCAGAGTTCTGTTCTCCGGTGAGGATATTTTAAAGCAAGAAATGAAATGTGTGTGGAAGACAGGAGATGGACACCCCTAATACAAAATTACATATAGGTACTTGTCTAGGAGTGGTATGTTCATGAGTGTCACACACACACACACACACCACCCCCTTTGGGCTTATTATATTTTACAATTTTCTGTTGAAAACAGTATTAGTAGAGTAATTTTGAAATGTTTAAAATACATAAACTTATGCATAACTTTTAAATATCTTTTTTATGGGAGAGAATGACAAAAGCAAAATGCAGATGATAGTGAGGAGACACTTCTCTACCACATTGTGACTGATCATCCCACTCAACAGAAAAGGCAAGTCACTGAACAGAGAATTCAAGTGGCCTACAAATAGATAAGAAGATACTCACCCAAAGCCGACTCAAAGAGACGCCATTTTTCTCATCCCGCATAGTAGCAAAAAAAAAAAAAAAAAAGACTTTCTCTAATGGAAAATCTGGGGCAGCTGTGGTGGCATATGACATTAATGTAGCAGATGGGAGGCAGGGACAGGCAGGTCTCTACAAGTCTGAGATGAACCTAGTCTACATAGTAAGTTCCAAGACAGCCAGGGCTACGTAGTGAGACTCTACCTAATATGAATAATATATACCTGTTTCCGTTGGTGCCATAGCAGCACTCAGGAGGGTATGGCAGAATGGTATAAGTTCAAAGCCACCCTGGGCTACATTGTGAGAGTTACTCAAAGCAAAACAAGCCAAAACCAACCAAAGCAAGCAAGCAGCCTGTTGTGCTGGTGAGGGTGAGAAGCCAGCACTTCCAGCTGCCCTTGGGAATGGGCATTCCTAAACAGAGCAGGCGTTGTCCCTAACCTCTGTTTTGAAAAGAGTCTATCAAGGGAGGGAAGCGTGGCAGCAGGATCAGGGAGTAGAGAGATCACTTTCTTCAGCTGCAAACACAGAGCGGAAGATCACACTGAAATGAAGCCAGGCCATGGACCCTCACTACCTGAGCCAGTGTGAGATGCTCTCACTCACACCACTTAGTGTCACCCTAACTTTAAAAAAATCAAATAAAGTGTTCTGGATAACTTGGGGAAAGGCACAAAGACACACATACACATACACACACACACACACACACACACACACACACACACACACACACATGATTATCATCGGTTCCAAGGACAGAGAGATGGAAATGATAAGATGCTTCATTTTTTACCCTTTCTCTTTCATGCTTCTGCCAATTTTTGAGATTTACATTATTTTTTAAGTTATGTGTATGTGAGTGTCCTTGTGGCCAGAAGAGGGCATTGAACTTCCCCAAAGCTAGAGTTGTAGGAAGCTGTGAGACATGGGTGTTGGGAACCAAACTTGTGTCCTCTGAAAGAGCAGCTAGTGTTCGTAGCCACTGAGCCATCTCTCCAGCCTCCACATTGCTAATCTAGAAATGTAGGCTCTTAAGATCTTAAACCACAGACATTTATTCCCTGTGTATTCTCTTCCCTCTGGATCGGCAGACTTAAAATTCTGTCTTCTTCCAGGAGGCTGAATGACTTCATCCTCTGCCTTGGTAATTATAGACAATAAGCTACTTCAGATAGCCCGATTTTTTGATAAATGAATCTTTACATTTTCATTTCTTGATGACTGTTACAGTGTGGTCATGCCCTCCTAAGCCCATCCAGACAGAGTACATCTGTCTAAATCAAGCTGTGCCATCATTTTATCCAAAAAAATCTAAGAAGGATCTTTAAAAGTACAATATTGTAATTTATTTTTAAGTAATATGCATTTTATTTATTTATTTTTATAGATTAATACTGCATTTACAACACCCTCCCCCATTCTACTCCACCTAACTCTTTCCATGTCTCCTTTACTCCTCAAATGTGTGGCCTCTTATTCTGCAATTATTACTGTTACATACATACAGCTCCTATGTACATGTGTTTAGGGATGACTGCTGGGAAAGGGAGACTCATTCTCCCTCTCAGTGATTATTAATTCTGAAGCTCTTTACATAGGGGTGAGAAGAAGGCTGGCTCTGTAGATCAGACTTGGCAAAAATAAGAGAATGTCCCAAAAAGTGAATACAGGATGGTGACTTGAGGCTCACTTGTTTTATCTGAAATCCTGGCACAGGAATATGGCAGATCCTGGCATCTCAGGATATTCATGAGACAGCAAGGCTTTCCATCTCCATCAATTCTACAGTTGTTTGGTCCAACTGAACGACAGTAGTAGCTTATGTAAACAAAGAGATGAAATTAGAGTAAGGATCCTTTCTACCTCCATCTATACCTAGGAGGGACAGCAGATCCACAACCCTCTCTGCCCCTCCCTCTCAAGTGGAAAGCTTGTCTCCAGGGAGTGCTCTGACCCAGGGACTCTGGTGAGATGGCCATTTTCTCTCTGGTGACTTTCTAAGGCAGGACCAGCCAGGAGGCACAGGCCTCAGAAGTGACAGGACAGCTGGGACTCTCTGCACCTTTCCTGCAAGCAGAGAGCTTATCTCCAGGGTGTGCTCTGACACCAGGACCCAGAAGGGACGGCTGATCTAAAGCCCTCTGTGCAAGGGTCTTACCAGAGGAGAGCTGACCTCCCAGAAGTACTGACACAGACTTACAGACTCACAGGAGGAACAAGCTCCAGCCAGAGACAGCAAGAACATCTACCACCAGAGATCAACAGATGGTGAAAGGCAAACTCAAGAATCTTATCAACAGAAACCAAGACTACTTGGCTTCATCAGAACCTAGTACTCCCACCACAGCAAGTCCTGGATATCACAACACACTGGAAAAGCAAGATTTGGATCTAAAATTATATTTCACAATGGTGGTAGCGGAATTTAAGCAGGGCATGAATATCTCCCTTAAAGAATTACAGGAGATCACGAGTAAACAAGTAGAAGCCCTTAAAGAGGAAACACAAAAATCCCTTAAAGAATTACAAGAAAGCACAATCAAACAGGTGAAGGAATTGAGCAAAACCATCCAAGACCTAAAAATGGAAGTAGAAACAGTTAAGAAAGCACAAAGAGAGACAACTCTGTAGATAGAAATCCTAGGAAAGAAGTCAAGAAGCATAGATGCAGGCATCACCAACAGAATACAAGACATAGAAGAGAGAATCTCAGGGGCAGAAAATACCGTAGAAAACATTGACACAATAGTCAAAGAAAATACAAAATGCAAAAAGTTCCTATCCCAAAACATCCAGGAAATCCAGGACACAATGAGAAGACCAAACCTAAGGATAATAGATATAGAAGAGAGTAAAGACTTCCAACTTAAAGGGCCAGTAAATATATTCAACAAAATTACAGAAGAAAACTTCCCTAACCTAAAGAAAGAGATGCCCATGAACATACAAGAAGCCTACAGAACTCCAAATAGACTGGACCAGAAGTTAAATTCCTCCCGCCACATAATCGTCAAAACACCAAATGCACAAAACAAAGAAAGAATATTAAAAGCAGTGAGAGAAAAAGGTCAAGTAACCTATAAGAGCAGACCTATCAGAATTACGCCAGACTTCTCGCCAGAGACAATGAAAGCCAGAAGATCCTGGGTTGATGTCAGATAGACCCTAAGAGAACACAAATGCCAGCCCAGGTTACTATACCCAATTAGCATAGATAAACCATAAAACTCTCAATTACCATAGATGGAGAAACCAAAGTATTCCATGACAAATCCAAATTTACACAATACATTTCCACAAATTCAGCCCTTCAAAGGATAATAAATGGAAAACTCCAACACAAGAAGGGAAACTACATCCTAGAAAAAGCAAAAAAGTAATCTTCCAACAAAACTAAAAGGAGATAGCCACATGAACAGAATTCCAACTCTAACAACAAAAATAACAGGAAACAACAATTACTTTTCCTTAATATCTATTAATATCAATGGACTCAATTGCCCAATAAAAAGACATATGCTATCAGACTGGGTATGGAAAGAGGAGCCAATATTTTGTTGCATACAGGAAACCCACCTCAGTGACTAAGACAGACACTACCTCAGAATAAAAGGCTGAAAAACAATTTTTCAAGCCAATGGTTCTAAGAAAAAAGCTGGAGTAGGCATTCTAATATTGGATAAAATTGACTTTCAACCTAAAGTGATCAAAAAAGATAAGGAGGGACACTTCATACTCATCAAAGGTATGATCTACCACGATGAACTATCAATTCTGAACCTCTGCAATCCAATTGCAAGGGCATCTACATTCATAAAAGAAACTTTACTAAATCTCAAAGCACACACTGTACCACGCACAATAATAGTGGGAGATTTCAACACCCCACTCTCTGCAATGGACAGATCATGGAAACAGAAACTAAACAAAGACACAGTGAGACTAACAGAAGTTATGAAACAGATAGATTTACCAGATATCTATAGAAAATTTTATCTTAAAACAAAAGGATATACCTTCTTCTTAGCACCTCAGAGTACCTTCTCCAAAATTGACCATATAATTGGTCACAAATCAGGCCTCAACAGATGCAAGAAAATTGAAATAATTCCTTGCATCCTATCAGATCACCATGGACCAAGGCTGCTCTTCAATAACAACATAAACAATAGAAGGCCCACGTACACATGGAAGCATAACAACACTCTACTCAATGATAATTTGGTCAAGGAAGAAATAAAGAAAGAAATTAAAGACTCTCTAGAGTTTAATGAAAATGAAGCCACAAAATACCCAAATTTATGGGACACAATGAAAACAGTCCTAAGAGAAAAATTCATAGCTTTAAGTGCCTCCAAAAAGAAACTGGAGAGAGCATACACCAGCAATTTGACAGCACATCTGAGAACTCTAGAAGAAAAAAGGAAATTCACCCAAGAGGAGTCTAAGGCAGGAAATAATCAAACTCAGGGCTGAAATCAACCACATGGAAACAAAAAGAACTATACAAAGAATCAA
>NW_022196903.1:128194800-128195839 GCF_008632895.1 Mastomys coucha
GACAAGGCTGTCCACTCTCTCCCTACCTATTCAATATAGTACTTGAAGTCCTAGCCAGAGCAATTAGAAAACAAACGGAGATCAAAGGGATACAAATTGGAAAGAAAGAAGTCAAATTATCACTATTTGCTGATGATATGATAGTATACTTAAGTGACCCCAAAAATTCCACCAGAGGGCTCCTCAACCTGATAAACAACTTCAACAAAATATCTAGAAATAAAATTAACTCAAGCAAACCAGTGGCCTTCCTCTACACAAAGGATAAACAGGCTTAGAAAGGAATTAGGGAAACAACACCCTTCACGATAGTCACAAATAATATAAAATACCTTGATGTGACTCTAACTAAGCAAGTAAAAGATCTGTATGACAAGAACTTCAAGTCTCTGAAGACGGAAATTGAAGAAGATTTCAGAAGATGGAAAGATCTCCCATGCTCATGGATTGGCAGGATTAATATAGTAAAAGTGGCCATCTTGCTGAAAGCAAGCTACAGATTCAATGCAATCCCCATCAAAATTCTAACTCAATTCTTCAGACTTAGAAAGAGCAATTTACAAATTCATCTGGAATAACAAAAAACGTAGGATAATGAAAACTATTCTCAACAATAAGAAAACCTCTGGTGGAATCACCATCCCAGACCTTAAACTGTACTACAGAGCAATTGTGATTAAAAAAAAACAAAAACAAAAACAAAAAACAAAACTGCATGGTATTGGTACAGTGACCGGCAGGTGGATCAATGGAGTAGTATTGAAGACTCAGAAATGAACCCACACACCTATGGTCACTTGATCTTTGACAAAGGAGCTGAAACAATCCAGTGGATAAAAGACAGCAATTTCAACAAATGGTGCTGGCTCAACTGGCAGTTAGCATGTAGAAGAATGCAAATCGATCCATTCCTATCTCCTTGTACAAAGCTCAAGTCCAAGTGGATCAAAGACCTCCACATGAAACCAGAGACACTGAAACTAATAGAAAAGAAAGTGGGGAAGAGCCTTGAGCACATAGGCACAGGGGAAAATTTCCT
>NW_022196903.1:128196701-128203230 GCF_008632895.1 Mastomys coucha
AAACAATGAATTTATAAAATTCTTAGGAAAATGGATGGATCTGGAGAATATCATCCTGAGTGAGGTAAGCTAATCACAAAAGAACACACATGGTATGCACTCTCTGATAAGTGGATATTAGCCCAGAAGATAGGAATACACAAAGTACAATCCACAAACCATAAGAAACTCAAGAAGAAGGAAGACCAAAGTGTGGATACTTTGTTCCTTCTTAAAAGGGGGAACAAAATACCCATGGAAGGAGTTGAAGAGAGAAACTATGGAGCAGAGACTGAAGGAAGGACAATCCAGACACTGCTCCACCTGGGAGTCCTTTCCATATTCAGTCAACAAATCCAGACACTATTGCAGATGCCAGCAAGTGCTGGTGACAGGAGCCTGATATAGCTGTCTCCTGAGAGGCTCTGACAGTAACCAACTAATACAGAAGTAGAGGCTCACAGCCATCCACTGGACTGAGCACAGGGTTCCCAATAAAGGAGCTAGAGAAAGGACCCAAGGAGCTGAAGGGCTTGCAGCCCCTTAAGATGAATAACAATATGAACTAACTAGTACCCTCAGAGCTCCCAGGGACTAAACCACCAAACAAAGAGTACACATGGTGGGACTAATGGCTCCAGCAGCATTTGTATAGCAGAGGATGGCCTAGTCAGTCATCAATGGGAGGAGAGGCCCTTGGTCCTGTGAAGGTTCTATGCTCCAGTGTAGGGGAATGCCAGGGCCAGGAAGCGGGAGAGGGTGGGTTGGTGAGCAGTGGGACGGGGAAGAGAACAGGGGTTTTTGTTTTGTTTTGTTTTGTTTTGTTTTGTTTTTATTTCATTTCATTTTTCAGAGGGGAAACTGGGAAAGTAGATATCATATGACATGTAAATAAAGAAAATATCTAATAAAAAAAAGAAATTAGAGTAAGAGGAACCAGAAAGATCCTATAGGAATGATGTCTTAGTTTCCTGCTGCTTTAACAGAATAGTACACACTGGCCAGTTATGAACGAAGAAGTTTATTTGGCTCATGATTCTGGAAGCTGAGAGTCTAGGGTAGGGGGCCCACTTCTGTGAGGGCTTTCTTGCTTATGATAATATGGTATAATGCATCATCTAACAAGAAAGAGAAAGAGAGAGTAGGAGAAAGCATTGGCTCATGCAATTACACAAATATGAAGCGGTCACATCCCACCATCTGCTGTTTGAAAGCTGGAGAACCAGAAAAGCCAGTGGTATTCATTTTGAGGCCAGAGAGTGAAAGCTGCTCATATAAATTCTAGACTAGGAAGACTTGGGGACTAAGAACTCCAATGTCCAAAGGGAAGAGAAGATGAGTGTTCCAGCCAAGAACACAGAGAAGGCTCATTTGGTAGATTGCTTGCCTATCATGCATGAAGCTCTGAGTTGCATGCTCAGTAGAGGTGTAAAAGATGCAACAATGTATACCTGCGATCCCAGATCTCAGGAGTTGGAGGAAAGACGATCAGAAATCTAAGGTCATCTGAAGCTCTGTATGAGGTTGAAGCCAGCCTAGGATACATGAGATCCTGTGTCAGATAAAAAAACAATGACAAAATAAGACCACAGTAGGTGTTCCAGCTTGCTGTCACTGTAGTAGACACCTTGCCCAAAGCAACTTGGGGAGGAAAGGATTTATGCAGCTTACAGGCTATAGTCTGTCATCAAGGACAACCACCACACAAACTCAAGACAGGAACCCAGAGGCAGGAACTGTGATGGAGCCCACAGAGAAATGCTGTTTAGCAGCTTGCTTGCAGGATCGTGTTTAGCTACCTTTCTTATGCAGCCAGGCCCCATCTGCCCAGGAATAACCCCACCCACATTGGGAAGGACCTTTCCTACATCAATTAACAATCGAGAAAGTGTCTCCACAGACATGTCTAGGGGTCCGTCTCATAAAGGCGATTTTTAAATTGAGGTTCCATCTTGACAGGTCAACACAGAATGACAAACAAGAATAACCAGCACAGTGGCTAGGCCTTTCCTCTGCCTTTGTTCTGTGGACACTCCGTGGATAACCAGCACAGTGGCTAGGCCTTTCCTCTGCCTTTGTTCTGTGGACACTCCGTGGATTAGAGGATGCTTGCCCATTCTTTGCACTGTGAGGGTGGAGCTTGCTCAAATGCTAGTCTAATCCAGAAGTAATGTTCTGACAGCCTGGAGCTCTGAGCTTGGAGCCAGGATTGAGTCATCAGGAGCATGTAGACAGAGTTCAATGGTGACAACACCAAGACAAGGGACCCCTCCTGGCAGGACTGTCTCATACATATTAAATTTCTTCTGCTTAAGCTATTTGGGGTGCAATTGTTTTTATCACATGCAATAGAGAATCCTGGCTAAAACCTGAAATGACAAACAGGTCAAAGAGAGGATCGCACCTTGCTCTCTTTCTCCATTTTCAGTTCCTGGCCCTGTGTTTACTGTGTTCCTGTCTAAGGATGGGGTTACATCTGATCCAGGGAGGAGCTCCTGGCAGATTCTTTAGGTCTTCTGTAGCAGACATCTATCCTAGTGAGAAGCCAATGTATTCCTGTCATTCTAATTTTCTTCTAATTAATAATAATCACGATGCATCTCTCCACACATGGAGATTAGGGGAAGGCTTGTTCTTTCCACTTGTGGGGGGACTCTCCTATGGACCCTATGATGATGATGATGGCATGGTATTATTCAAAGCTTTATCCTCCCCAATCCTTGTGGGTGTTTTAATTAATTTGGCCACTTTACGTGAGCCAGTTTTAAAAGATTTATTGGAGAGTTCAAACAAAAAATAGAAAAGTTATCCCTGTACTTCCACAGCCTGAGCAGGGTATTCTCCCAGATTGGTACAATGTTTGCCATATTATTGTGGGAGAGTGCATCCCAAGATGCCCGAAACCATGAGGAATACTGAATTTAAATATAGGTTTAAAATCCTTTTGCATCTTAAGCACTTCCTGTATGCTGGGATCAGAATTTTTGCTATTTCAGGCACAACTGCAAAAATTAGCTGTCTAATTAGCAAATAAACATGACAATAGACAAATGAGGTCTCAGGATGGTCAAAAGCTTCTGCACAACAAAGGAATCAATTACTGGAGTAAAGGGACGGTTTACAGAACAGGGTCACATTTGATAGAGGATCAATATCCAGAATATACAAAGAATTCAGAAAAACCAAATAACAAAAAAACCAAGCAACACAGTCAATAAATGGACTAATAAACTGAACTGGAAGTTTTCAAAAGATGAAGTACAAGTGACCAACAAAAAGCCACCTAACCATGGGCAATAAGAACCATGGATGGTCCTTTTTCTAGTTTCATGATCTATATACGCACGTGCATGAGTGTCTGTCTGTGTGTGTGTGTGTGTGTGTGTGTGTGAGTGCATGTGTGTGAGGGTATGTCATTGATCTGCATATGGAAAAGATGTGCAGTGTTTGTCTGAGTTACTTCACTCAGCATAATTTCCAGCTCCACCTTCATTTCTTTGTGGCTGAATAAAATTTCAGTGTGAATGTGTACCATGTTAAATCTATTCTTCTGTTGGTGAGATAGTTCCATTCTTAGCCTCTGTGAGTAAGCAACAATAAATGTGGGTGTACAGATATCTCTATTGTGAGATTTAGAGAAAAACCCCAAACAGCTAAAGCAATTCTGAGCAAAACAACATCAAAATATCACAATTCCTGACTTCAAATTGTGCTACAGAGCCATAGGTACAATCAAAGACACTGTGGTGCGAGTGGGAAAGCAGACATATGTACCCACAGAATAGAACAGAGGGGCCAGAGATAACAGCCATAATCACCTAACTTGAGACAGATATTTCAAAAACTTCATAGGAAAGAAGATACCAGTGATCATCGTGTCTAAGGCGACTGCACCTTGCACCTCCTCAGGTCTTGCCATCCTCCTCTTGGGTTCCATTCTGCCACTCTGTCTCCTTGGGTCAGTTTAGTGAAGTTGTAGGAATTGCTCTCACCTCCCTCAGGGCTACAATGCATCTGTCTCTACCTGGTCTTGCCTGACGCGTCCATCGCAGCTCGACTCTGACAAAGTCTCCTGTTCAAAACAACTTGCTAAGTTAAGGTTTTCAGCCAACCTGTTTTCTAACTCCCTCTGACACCCAACAATGTTTTTAAAAAGTGTTTTGAGCCGGGCGGTGGTGGCGCACGCCTTTAATCCCAGCACTTGGGAGGCAGAGGCAGGCGGATTTCTGAGTTCGAGGCCAGCCTGGTCTACAGAGTGAGTTCCAGGGCAGCCAGGGCTATACAGAGAAACCCTGTCTCGAAAAAACAAAACAAAACAAAACAAAAAGTGTTTTGATAAGACAAATGAAGAATTGTAGCCTTCTGACTAAAGTTTTACGTTGTAGTTATTAAAGAGCCATTGAGCTGGGTGGGGGTCCATGCCTGTATTGTCAGCATTCAGAAAGCTGAGGCTGTAGGATCCCAGCTTCAAGGCCAACCTAGACTACACAGCAAGAGCTTGTCTCAAAAACAAAAAAACCCACAAATACAAAGATTAAATTGATGAAATGTACATTAAAAACAATAAAAATAGTGATAACATCAATCCGGCTCCAGACATCAGTAAAGTATACAGTTGGGGTGTTCTCGGTGGCAGAGAGTTTCACTAGCATGTGCATGACCCTGAGTTCAGTCCCCAGAATCACACACAAAGCAAATTATAATAAAAAATCAGTTTATTGTGTCAAAGGCAATAAGGAATTCATCAAGAGGAAGAGAAGGGTTATAGCTCAATTAGATACGAAGATGGGTTATTGGATTATTTGATAATACAATTAATAAGTGAATCACAAAATAAATCAAGTTTTAATTTTTTGCTGATTTGACATCAAATAGTGACATCAATGAAAATACATAAAATTTCTACTATACCATGGAAATAAGGACATGCATGTCATCAGTTCAACAAATATTTAAGGTAGAAATTTCCAGGAAATTTTCAAATGCCCTGAAATCTTACAACTCATATACAGGAGAGACTAGACAAGGCTTGCCTAGCCTGATGAAAAAAAAAAAGTGTTTTCCTTGCATTACCATCCACATGCTGTGAAGCTAAAAGATGACTTTTTTTAAAATTAACCAACCTAAATAAAAGAGTGAAACACTCGAAAATTGCTTTTGTATAAAAGCACAACCAGTCCAAGCATAGTGGTGCACAGCTACAATCCCAGAACACAGAGGCAGAGACAGCAGGCTCTCACGTTCAAGACCAGGCAGAACTATACAGCTATACAGCTATACAGCTATATAGCTATACAGCTATACAGATATACAGATATACAGATATACAGATATACAGATATACAGATATACAGATATACAGGTATACAGATATACAGATGTACAGATATACGGATATACGGATATACAGATATACAGAAAGACCTGTCTCAAAAGACAAAAAAGGAGAAATACACTCAGTGAAGAAAGGTTGACCAATGCATTGCTAAATGAAGAGTTTGTTAAGTCCATTAACATTGTAATTAAACTACAGTTGGCAACAAGAAGTTCAGGTGTGCTACCACATAGTAAAGTGACTATAACAACAATATGCTGTATTATGATACATACAACAGTATGCTGCTATACATTTCCAAAATGTATATGTCTCCAAAAATTGGATAGAAGGAAGGAGTTTGAAAATATTCATCATCAAAATGCTATGCTTAAGGAAACCTGCTTTATATATTATGCAAAGTATGGAGCTATCAAAATGTAGCCTTCGTGAATGTTTCAATTTGGGGTGGGGGGATTGTGTCACTTTTAGTGTGTAACTTTTAGCCATGCATCTATGGGATGGATATGTAAAGTAAACACAGATGCCCGAAGGTGTCAGATCCCTGCAGCCATAATTACAGGCGGTTGTGAGACACCTAATGTGGGTGCTGGGAACTGAACTCACGTCCTTAGGAGAGTGCTTCTCCTGGCCTACAATTTTTGTTTTTGTATATTATCAGTTAAAGAATGAATTCAAGGCTAACAAGATGGCTCAGCCGATATAAAAGCTGGAGACCTCCGTTTGATTTCAGAACCTACATAGAAGAGAATGGACTATACAAAGTTGTCCTCTGACCACCACACACAGGCCATGGCACATATATGCAGGCAGATACACACACGCACACATACACACACACACACACACACACACACACACACACACATACAGAGTAATTTTTTCAAAAAATGAATGACTTCAAGGAGCAAAATCAAAACTTAAGTAGTTAAAGTCATATATAAAAAGAAAAGAGAAGCACCGGTCAGCAATAAATTCCTGCATTATCTGATAATGACTGACAAGTGGGTCACAAGAGTGCATTAGGAAGAGGGGTTGGACTTGGGCTCAGTTGGGGGTGGGGGGGGAAGGACACTTGGAAGTCAGCTGTGGGAGCACACATCTCAAATCCCACATGTGGGAAGATGGAGGACTTTCTGGAGCTCACTGCCTAGCTCACTTAGCCAAATCCATGAGTTCTGGGTTTGGTGAGAGTCCGTCTCAAAAAAAAAAAAA
>NW_022196903.1:128203240-128212874 GCF_008632895.1 Mastomys coucha
AAAAAAAAAAAAAATGGAAAGAGACTGAGGAAGACGGAAAGTCCCAAGCAAATGCCAGGCATTCTGAGATTCCAGGAACTATTGTGTTCACTAGATCCCAGTGAACTCACCCTGAACTTGCTAAAGCCGGGAGCTGGATCAAACCTAGTTCATGAAGTTCTTTTGAAATGCTGTGGGTTTTTTCCCCAAATGTAAATATTCAGCTGGCATGGCATAAGTCAGTAGAGCTGTCCTTCCTCACCTGGCGAAACCACCGCAGGCTGACAGGGCTCATGTATGTGAGAAGTCCTGACAGCCTTCTTACACTAGTTTCAAGGGCGCTGTTTATTTGGACCTTGATCCTCTTTCTAATAAAAGCTTCTTTGTTTCTTGAATAGCATTTATTGGTCCGTAGACAAACTAAAGTTCCCATAGAATTTCCACTGAACACTGCTGTTCTTTGTTCTGTTGCTGCTGCTGCTGCTGCTGCTGCTGTTGTTGTTTTGTTGTCGTTGCTGCTGCTATTGTTGTTGTTTTGTTGTTGCTGTTGTTTTGTTGTCGTTGCTGCTGCTGTTTTGTTGTTGCTGCTGTTTTGTTGTTGTTGCTGCTGCTGTTGTTGTTTTGTTGTTGCTGTTGTTCTGTTGTCATTGCTGCTGCTGCTGTTTTGTTGTTGTTGCTGTTGTTCTGTTGTCGTTGCTGCTGCTGTTGTTGTTTTGTTGTTGCTATTGTTTTGTTGTCGTTGCTACTGCTGTTTTGTTGTTGCTGCTGTTTTGTTGTTGTTGCTGTTGTTTTGTTGTTGCTGCTGCTGCTGCTGTTGTTGTTTTGTTGTTGCTGTTGTTGTTTTGTTGTCGTTGCTGCTGCTGTTGTTGTTTTGTTGTTGCTGTTGTTGTTTTGTTGTTGCTGCTGCTGCTGTGGTTGTTTGCTCATCCTTGGTCATGATTGTCCCATGGTCAGGTTTCAGGGGCTACCTTGTATTTAACCAAGTTTAAAAGGACAAGCTTTCCAAAGGAGGTAATTTTATAGTTACTTCATTGCCATGCTTTCCACACCAATTCAGTTCCACAAACACAATGGAGAGTCTTGCAACATGGCAGGCACTGACTTGGACTCAGGGAATACAGAGGTGGACGTGGAATTTGCATCCAAATTTAGAAGCTGCCAAATGATCAGATCAAAATGTGGAGAGAAACAGAGACCAACTCTTCTTTGTGTAATAGGTTGGACGAGAGATGAGTTCTGTAGGAACTCCACAGGGGGTCCCCTGCCTCTTTTCTGGGATTAGAACAGGGGGAAGGCTCCAGGTCTCTCATGGTTACTTTAAGCAAAGCACAGCTTTATTTCTTGTACGTCTACATTTGATTTCTGTGATGGGTCTTCTTTTCTGACTGGAGTTAGAGTGACCTAGAACACTATCTGGGCGTGTCTGTGAGGGGCTTCAGAAAGAGTTAACTGAAGAGGGAAGATCTACCCTGAATTCTGGTGTGGCCTCCTGCGGGCTAAGGCCTGGAACTGAATGAAAAGGGAGAAAGTGAGTGGAAAGGCAGCCTTCATGTCTGCCACCTGACTATGAACACAACTCGAGTGGCTGCCTCTTCCTCCCATTACCGTGTCTCCCCTTCCTGATGGACGATATCCACTCTGAATCTATGAGTTCAAACAAATCCTTATTTCCCAAAGCTGTTTCTGTCTTCAGTAACAAGGAAAGTAACTAACACAGGTTCTTTGTCAAAAAGTTTGTACTATGATATATTTTGATCTGGGCTCCCTTCAATATGTTAAGAATTCCCCAAACTTAGCCCTATGTGGTGGTACAATCATTTAATCCCAGCGCCTGGGTGGCCAAGCAGGTGACTCTCTATGAATTCAAAGTCAGTCTGGTCTAAACAGCAAACTCCAGGAAAGCCAGGACTATGTAGAGAGACCATGTCCCAAAAAACAAACACCAAAAAGTCCCCCAAACCTGTGTATTTAGCCCTGATGTCCCTCCTAATACTGCCCTCCTCCCACCCCTCAATCCACCCCTCTTCTTCATAGCACATGTTCCAGAACCCTTGAGGACTCCACAATGCCTACTGGGTAAAATCCGATCTTCAACAAATTCCCTCCTAATTTCACTCGGAGTGTCTCCGACCACTCATGACCCCATCACC
This sequence comes from Mastomys coucha, assembly GCF_008632895.1. Classification (NCBI taxonomy): domain Eukaryota; kingdom Metazoa; phylum Chordata; class Mammalia; order Rodentia; family Muridae; genus Mastomys; species Mastomys coucha. Next base: position 128,205,370 of record NW_022196903.1, read on the forward strand.
AGCCATTGGTGCTGTCGGATAACAGTTTCCACAATTGTCTGTCAAGTTGTTCCTCTTCTGCAGAAATGCTGGAAAATGCTGTTCCAGATCTCTTTTCCAGGATGTGTGTGCAGGGAACAACTTTAGAAAGTAAAGATAACCAGAGCAGGAGGAAAGATTTGTTTGTTCTCAAGTTTAGTGAGGGGCAGGAAACAGTTGGGCAGGTTTATATGCCATCCATTATAAACAACTGGGGTTCCTCACTTGTGACACAAAGTCACTGGGTGCAGCATCCATCAAGGCCACCTTACATAACAGGGTTTTGAGGAAGCTCCAGCTGCTTGACTTACCACGAGCAACTGTTTCAGACTCAGGAAACTCAACATCTTCTACCAAACCCCACGTAAGTGCCGCACGTTAAGGTGTCAGCCTCCGTGTGATGTAAAACCTCACACCCTTTGTGGTCAGCAGATCCTTATAGCCGTCAGGACAAATTGAACCATGCCATTATGACAAATGGCTCCAGATCTCAGTGGTTTAGAGCAGACCATGGTTTCCTGCTCATCCTCTGTGTCCTCCACAGATCCCATCTACACCACCATCCTCATTCCTCATCCTATGTCACAGTCTGATGGCATTTCTACCCCCTGAGCACTATCAGTGGCCAAAAGCAGAAGAGGATGTGTCACAACATGCCAAAATCTTCTGCCTGGAGGTGACAGACAATCCCTTTGCTTACCACCATCACTCACATCTAAACTGGGGTCATCTAGAAAGGACAAGGCTGCCACATGCTCAGAAAAAAAGAGAGGATATTGCTACCAGAGCTCATGGTATTCATGCAGCATGCGATGCTTGCTCTTGCCTCTTCAGCAGAAGGAAGCGCCTCCTTCCCAACATGCACTCCTTCTCTCTGACACACTTCTTACGGCACTGACAACCTCTACCTGTGTCAAGGTGCATGTCTGTGCACTGGGTATCTATCTATGGTACTGGGACCCAACACAGGGCTTCAGCATGGCAGGCATGTGCAGTGTTGCAGAGCTGCCTCGCAGTTCCCAAACCATTTTCCAATACCTAGCTCAATCATTGCTTTCTCGAAGCTTACTTTGACTTCTGTGCACACACACCAAAAAAATCCTACATCCTTAGATTTTCATGACACTGAGTATACAATTATAACAATCATACTTGTTCGTGAATCTCTTATAAGTCAAGGTTTCTCAGTAATGATCAGTAGAGAGGATGGGCCCTTAGTTTTATTAACCTATCTCATACAAATCTGGCATCACTTTGCATTTTTATTACAATATTTTCAGTTTGAGGATGGAGAGATGGCTCAACAGCTAAGAGCATTAGCTATTCTTCCAGAGGTCCCACGTTCAACTCCCAACACCCACATGGCAGTGCACAATTCTCTTTGGCTCTAATTCAAGAGAATCCAACATCCACTCTGGCTTTCTTGGGTATGGCACATACATGGCACTCATTGCATGCATGCAGGCAAGGAATATATATATACATGTGTGTGTGTATGTGTGTGTGTGTGTGTGTGTGTGTGTGTGTGTGTAATTTTAAAATATATATATATTTCAGCTAAAATAAAAAGATCTTTAATACAACTTTCAAAGCACATTGTCTGGTTGACCAAGCCTCAGCCTCTGCCAGTTTCCCCTACCATCAAACCCCACTCACTGGCTTCTGTAAGTTTTACAAACCCAGCACCCAATCTTCCATGACACCTGTCCTCTTTCTGAATCTCCTCATCCCCGATCCCTCTTCTAATTAACCCTTCTTTGTCTTCCACACCTACACAAAAGTTGCCTCTCCTCTGCTGAGTCCTTCTACGGCCAGCCTGCCACATACCTCCAGCCTTGGTCGAACTGTTGGATATTCAGGCCTTCCGAGTGGCAGGAAAGGCTTTCTCTGCCATGGACTCCCTTTATAAATTTTGTAAACTTTGCAAACCCTCAATGCAGGAAAGTGGTCAGGCCCGTGCCTGAGCAGCTCCAGCAACCAAGCCCCTCCCCCAGGTTCCCTGTCATACAGGTGTCACAAAGGTCATCTCCAGCCCCTTAACAGTACCCTCACCAGACTATGCTAGTTTTAGGTGAAAAGTCTGAACAAAACTGACCAATTCCTGAATAGCAAAACCCGCCCATCCCTGAGTTTCCCGCAGAAACCTACCAGCCTCTGAGCACAAAAAAACTACCAATCCCTGAACAGGAAAACCCACCAGTCCCTGAGCTCCCCCAAGCTTAGGACTTGAAATCCCACCAATTCTCACTCTGGAAAGATCTACCCTAGAAGGGTCTACCCTCCAAGAATCCATATCTAAGCACTGTGCTTTGTTCAATTCCCTGCTGTCTGCTATCCGGGGAGCACAGACAGCCATTCCTGAATTCATCCCTCCGCTGCATGAATCCTCCAATAAATCTCTTTTATGAGATTTGCTGGCTGATATGACTCTCTCATTGGAGAAAGACAAGAAGCAATGAAGAGAAGAAGGAAAGAAGCAAAGATAAGGAGCCAGGCTGAGGCTCTTGAGCTGCTCAGCTTAGCTGGGGATAGCCTCCCCTGGGAGCTGCACCTCCTCTGTAAGGAGGTTTCCTCTCAGAGCTGCGTGGTCCCTGGGCTCCCGTGTCTCAGGATGCCTTCTCCTCTCAGAGCTGCGTGATCCCTGGGCTTCTGAGTCCCAGGACACCTTCCCATTCAAGCAGGAAGACCCACACAAGTCCCTATTGTACAGTGGGCTTCTTCAGCCGGTGTTTCACTCCACAAAACTAATATTTTACTGTTATTTATACGACCATTTTAAAGTGTTTCACCCCATACTTGACCTTGAAGCTACACTCATAAGGGTATGAATCTTTCCCTTTTGCCCACCATTGGATGATTAGCTGTCACACAGTATAACTCAGTAGATTCAAGGTGAGTGAATGAAGGAGGAAAGGAATATAATGAGGTATGTAATATGGTTGTGTTCAAGGGAGAAATTCCAAGAAGAAATAACGGCAGGAAGAAAAGGCATAAGTTTGTATGATATACAGGAAAAGACGTATTTTGTAAATAACAAAGGAGCCCAGAGGCAAACACTAACACGAACATATCTCCCCGTATTTCCTCTGCTTAGAATCCGAATTACAAAGGATTGAGAGTAGACGCTGGGCTTCCAGGAGAGTCTAGGGGAAGAGTCTGGTTCATTACACTCCAACCTGTGTCTACAGGTCATTCAGACGACAAGCAGCCTACATTAGTATACCCATGCTATGACAAAATACTTAAAAGTAAGTTAAGGAAGGATGTGTTAGGCTTGCAGTTTGAAGGTGGCTCCATCGCGGCAGGACCCACATGGCAGCATGAGCCTGAAGAGGCTGCATCTTACCACGGAAGCAGAGATGTAAGAGTGCTGATGCTTGACTTGCCTTTTCCTCTTAGTTCAGGACTTAGTTCAGGAGCCCCCCTACGGGGTGGTGCTGCCCACACTCAGGATTGATCTCTTCCCTTTCACTAAACCCCTCCAGAAAGCCCTCATAGGCATACCCAGACATTTATCCACATATCCACTGACTCTAAATCCAGTTAACAACCCATCACACAACCCTAATAATCCAGATTATGAATGGAGATGTGGGAAGTGGAAGAACACTGGATGAGGGCATTGTAGGCCCAGATTTAATCCCCAGTACTTCAGAAAATTACAAATACATAGATAAGAGGAAAGTAGTAGAATCCGAAGTTGGCATCTTTGCAGAATACGTTCTTAACATTTTAGTGCAATAATACTATGCCAAACAACGATAAAGCCCCCAAAGACAGCTAGGCAATAGCAGGGGAGTATGAGGAGACAAAGAGTCAAGAAGGGTGACAGGAACAAGGGAAGAGTGAGCTATGGTATTTGACACTAGCCCCAGTGGATTGTGGGAGTGGAAATGCATAGCTCTACACAATTAAGAAAATGCGTGAGACACTCCTGATGAGGGAAGTCTGTATGCAGGAATAACATGGGTGTCTATAAGGACTCTATTAGAACCTAAGTTCATTAGTAAAAACATAAAGGAGTCTGGGTAAGATCACACATGCCTGTAATGACAAAGCTCAGAATGCTAAGGCAAGAAAATCACGAGTTCAAATCCAGCCTAGGCTATATAAAGAGACTCTGGCTTAAAGGGTGCAGGGGAGGAAGAGAAAAGAAAAGGAGAGGGAGAGAAAAAGGGGGAATAGAATGAGGAGGAAGAGAAAGGGAGAAGAAAAGGAGGGGGGAATTAACAATGAGGAGAGAAATATTTATTACTTATCATTTTAAGAACCTGACTTGGGGATTTCTTACATGAGTATGGGTAGATGGTAGAGTTTGATTTAAATGAGAAAAGCGGATGCAGTAATGGATCACAGAAAGCGGCAATCTGCTGTCAGTTTGCCTCGGGATTCTGGGGTTGGGCTGGGTGGGCTGAGCTGAGGAAATGAGCTTCCTGAGTGGGAAGCAGCCCTGGAAATCTGAACAGACTGGCAAATGCGAAGAATGCAGCACCCGCCCTCATCATTGCCCTGAGGCATACATAGTCCCAGGATGCTCCCAGGAAGACCTCGCTGCCCACGGGACAGGACGCTTGGACAGACTATGCCGACCGACCACGAGCGGCCAGCAGAAGCTCTCAGGCCTGAACAGCTTCTAGGACTTGTGTGGACCTCCCATAAGCAGGTCTGCTCATTCCCACGTAGAGCCTCAAGACGAGAGGCTTGGCATCAGCGGCCACCCACTGCCCGTGACAAACCTAAAGTCACCCCCACTCCTAACAGACAGGCTGTGGCTGCTAACACGGTTTGGGAGACAGCAAAGCATGCCCTGACTCCCACCCACTGCAATCGCACAGCCTTCCTAACTTCACCTCCCTTCACCACAGCGCCTTCTCTACTGCTTCACCTAGTTAATCTTGAAATCTCATCTGAGATGTTTCCTCCCGCACCAGCTCTTCCTGGGCTGGGCTAAGTGGCTCTACCTCTGTGCATCCATAGCAACCTGTAATTACCAAAAGCAGAGCATATAATTTTCTGCATGGTGGTGTATTGTGTGTGTGTGTGTGTGTGTGTGTGTGTGTGTGTGTGTGTGTGTGCAGGGGGGAGAGGGGTTTAACTTATGTGTCTCTTCATTTAAATAGGAGGTGGTACATGCCTTTAATCCTAGCCCTTGGGAGGCAGAGGCAGGCGGATTTCTGAGTTCAAAGCCAGCCTGGTCTACAGAGTTCCAGGACAGCCAGGGCTACACAGAGAAATCCTGTCTCGAAAAACAAAAACAAAAACAAAAAACAAACAAAAAAAGGCTGTCTACCTTATAAAAATGCTGGGGCTGTGAATTGGTGGGTAAGAGTGCTTTTGCTGCACAAGCATGAGGACCTGAGTTCAGATCCCTGGCACCCACAAAGAAGTTGGGCATGTGTGGCTGCAGCAAGCCTAATGCTACAGGTGAGGGAGATGGATGTATCACTGGGGCCCATGGGACATCAGTCTAGCTTAAGTGTTCTGAGCTCCTGTGGAATTGCCTTCTTCAAGGGAATACTGTAAAGATGTTCTCCTCTGGCCTTTGCACATACACAGGCATGGGTACACACACATAAATGCGTGCACATGCACACACACACAGAGGAACACACATGTGCATGCACTCATATACATGCACTTACACATATGTATACACACACACACACATACACACACACACACACACATGCATGCATGCACACTCACATGTAAATGCCTGCGCTGGTTTCTAAGGTGGACCTGGTCATGACTGTTTTCTAAGTTCCCAGCTCTGGGCAGCCAGTTGTTGGCACCAGCTATAGCAGACCGAAGTTTCTTCGAGATGTGAGGTACTTTTGTGTCCTCTGGCACAGGAAGCTGCTCAGTTTGCTTTGTTGTTTGTTCCACTTTGGTGTGTCAGGTAAAAATCTCTGTGGGAAGAAGGCGTGTGCTTGAGAAGCAGCTTGCATTTAAAGACCACCAGAATCTTACTCTTGACTCTTAGCTACTTCCAGCACAAAGTCCTACCACCACTGGTGCCTACAGCCCAGGGCATGTGACACCCGCATGCAACTCTGTCCTTTCAGGAACACACTGAAGTGCGCCTTCCCTCTCATGGAGAAAAGTGTGAATTTGGAAAGACACATTTCCTTTGCAGAGATCTTTAGCACTGCTGGCTCTTCAAAGCAGTGTATGGATAGACAAACTGAGGTTCCAAGAGACCACAAGTAGTGTGTCACTTCAAATCCTCCCCAGAGCAAGCTAGAGCAGAAATCCAGAGGTGACTTGATTCACGGGACCAGCTGGCCTCATGGTGAACATCTGCTGACCCTGTGGCACCTACCCACTTCAGTGATAGAGCAGGCCCATGGCATCACTGCCTCCTAGTGTTGACAGAGCCAAGAATCCATGTGTTCAGATTCAGGGGTGGCAAGAAGAGAAAGGACAATTTTGTAACCCAGTGACTTTTTTTTTCCATAATGGTATCATGTCATTTTCTGCCAGAAGAAGGGGGAATTTCTCCGAGAATCCATCACCCTGATAAATACAGGAAGACGGGGGTCTTTGCCAACACTGCCATGTCTAATGCACCCATACCTTCCAGCAGGGTTCCCACATAAGCTTCTTGTTGTCCTCAGGACCCCCCAGTGAGCAGGGCAAATCCTGGGCAGAGAGGTGAGGCCTAAGGCTGCCATTCCTACCTGATATCTCCAGGACAGGACTTCAGACTTGAGGCTCAAGCAGCGCGGAGTCCTGGCTGTGGCGCTTACCAGCTCTAGATGGTGGGCTGGGAAAGGTGGTAAACTAGACTCTCCTAGACTCTCACCACCAGAGAGCTGAAAATGTTTGTTATTGTCGCTTGTTATCAGGGATTTACCTAGAAGCTACACTGAAAATCCCTTATTCCCAACACAGCAGACAGGGAAGCATCCAGTAGCAGAGCTTAACTACTTAGTTAACCCAAGCACATTGGCCCCAGTCGTGGCTTGCGGAGTACAACAGTAGCTTTAAGAGTCGCGGAGCATCTTGGCAGGGTTGACGAGGCCTCAGGTGACTGCCCTCCTTGCCATGGCCAGCAGGATTTTGTTCCAAGCCTCAGCTGGCCAGGTAGCTTCCTGCATTCAGCAACCCCAGGCTGAGTCTGTGGGGCCATGTGCCTGGGACACAGGCATTCCAGCTTATTTCCTTCCTGCCTGTCCCCACATGCAACGGCTCCTGAGAAAGGGGAACTGAGCCCCATGCGTTTCTCCTCTATCAATAGCCAACAAGGCTGTTCCCATGCAGAACAGCAAGGCCTTGACTGCCCTCTTGACCCCCCTGCTGCACCCCAACAGAGAAGCAAGCAGGCTGGAGGGAAACACTGCCCATCAGCCCGGCAATCAGGAAAAGAGGGGATGTGCCTTTAAGATGAAGGTGGTGGGCAGCCATCCATCTTCCTTAAACACAGACTTGCCTTGTTCTTCCATTTCTGGATGAGTGATAAAAAACGTTAAATGTCACTTCCTGTA
>NW_022196903.1:128212915-128221926 GCF_008632895.1 Mastomys coucha
AAGAAAGAAAGAAAAGAAAAGAAAAGAAAAGAAAAGAAAAGAAAAGAAAAGAAAAGAAAGGAAATAAAGAAAAAACCTGTTGTTTTCAATAACCCTTTCTGGTACCCTGTGGGAACTGTTTAACCTTTAGAGGAGAGGCATGAGGGGTTGCTAAATCTGGCTCTAGGACTTAGATTGGCCAAAGGCTTTCTTGTGCTTCCCCTGGGAGGCAGGGAGAGGTGCACCGATTGCAGGGGTCTGTGTAGGGGAAATCCGAATCACCCACGAGCCTTCTCTGCCTGACCCCATTTCAGGATACAGACAACCATTTGGTTTCAAAGACCTGAGGTTTCTTAAGAGACAAAGCAGCCTTCCCTGAAGCCATGTCCTTGGCTTCCTGCAGTGTGCCCTACAATGGCAGGAAGAGGAGGAGGGACACTCCTCTAGGAACTTCTATTTAGAAGTAGCTGTGGTCTGAGGGCTGAAAAGCCCAGACTGAAGCTTTGCTGTGTGTTCTTCATTCATTCCTTCACTCAGTCATTGGGTGCTCAAAGTGAAGTGGAGGAGCCCTGAGCGCCAAAAGAGCTGGCTGTACCCGCTGCAGCCACCACAGCGCTGAGACCCTTCCATGCCCAGATACCTGGGGCCTGATCGTTCTGGGGACTAAGGGAGACTACCTTGGTCTCCCTCCCTCTGCCGTGAAGTCCCCAAACACTTTCTCACTCATTGTGCATCACGTTAAGAGCTGCGCTTCGATCCAGCAACTGTGTTTCTGCTGGTGAGCTGGCCATTTTCATGTGGCTGGAAGAACATACCTTACGGAGGGCAGAGGGGATCTCTTTTGGCTCACGCTTTTGATTTTAGAGGTGGCTGGGCATTGGTAGGAGGGCATTGTGGAATTGTCTAGATGCTTTCCAATCAAGCTGACAGTGGAGGTTAACCATCGCTGGCATCTGGAATGTTCTGTGGGTCCCAAGCACCCAAGCTCCTCACGCTCGTGCAGGATAGTTAACAACTCTGTTTTGCCTGGAACTGATGGGAGGTGTACTGATGAACCATGGCTCTGCATTAAAGCAAAGCATTTCCCAGGAAAATGTAAATTAGTTAAAGACATTCACAGATAGAGTGGTGTGCAAAGATGCATAGACATTCTATGCTAAAACTGTGTCCAGAGATATAGAGAGCTAGCCAGGCCAGAGTGAAGAGCCTGTAACAGGGAGTGAGCATTCCTCGGGGAAGAATGAAGCTCACCACTGCCCTCCGGTCATCCTGGCTCTCACCTTGAAGTCATCTCAGTCAATAGCTGTCAGGAAATCTGAAATCAAAGTCAGGACAGGAAAGGGAAAGTGTCTTGCCGGCTTCTAAAGCTGCAGCTAGTGAGTCCCACACAATCTCAGACAATGGCACTGCCAGCCCCCAGACAGACAGACAGACAGACAGACAGACAGACAGACAGACAGAGACAGAGACAGAGAGGCAGAGAGGCAGAGAGGCAGAGAAAGACACAGAGAGACACAGACAGACAGAGACAGAGAGACAGAGAGAGAGAGAGAGACAGAGAGAGAGAGAGAGAGAGAGAGAGAGAGAGAGAGAGAGAGAGAGAGAGAACTGCAAACCGGCCTCCACTCCTGCCTCAGGGCTACCTTGCTGACACCCATAGTTTTCCTGTCCTCTGTCCTCTCCCACAGATTCTGCCTGACTTAGCTTCTTACCATGCCTCAACTACCTCTACCCTCAAAGCTTCCTTCCTCCCAGCCTCTGTCCTCTGCTCCCTGACTTGCCTTAAAACAAATCTGATATGCATTTGTCCTGCCCCTAGGTCCACAGATAGAGAATGTCATAGATACCATGCCTAGGTTTCACACCACGCTGAACATGTCGCACGAATCCATGCCCATTAGAACAGGTCAGCCCCATAGCTTATGAACCCTCCCTTGACTCCTGGTTCATCCTGCCCTCCATCCCTCCTCTCATTTATATGATTACTATTTTATTTCCTTCTTTTATCTAGCACCGAGCTCCTAGTGTGCTTCTTCTCTTGTTTCCCCAGGGTCAATCCCAGGCCTTTACAGGTAGTAGCCATGAAATAAATATAGGAAATCAGTATGGAGCCTGAAGGGAAAGCTATTGGGTGGATGCTATAGCATTCCATGATCCTGTGGCCATCTGAACAAATAAAAGACAAAGGCTAAGCTGGGGGGTAGTTCTGTGGTGGAGCACTTGTCTAATATGTGCTGGCCCTGGGCTTTGGTGGAAAGAGAAATAAAAAGGTAGGATCTCATTCTACAACCCAAGCTGAGCTTGAACTTACAGCAATTCTCCTGCCTCAGCCTCCCAAGTGCTAGGATTACACACAATGTCCAATCTGAGGCCCTGAGTTTGAGTCTCACAACTACGAAAAAAGGGGGGCAGGAGAATAATTGTTTATAGTCCTATAACTTAGAGAATAATCTGTACTGAGAACTTAGAATTTGCATCATAATGCTGGTCATCTGGATCGACTTGAAGATGGGTGTCCAGGAGCTTCCAGTAAAGTCAAATACACTTCTGCTTGCCTGTATGGGGATATTTCCAGAGATGCTTGGGATATGAGACAGCAAGTATGGAAATAAGACTCACCTCAATGTTCTACGATGCTAGAATTAATATTCACAAATCATTTAGCCTATGAGACTGATGGGCTCAAACAAGAAGTTACAAACTCACACTTAAGATGTACACACCCAAAGGGCTACAGCGTTCTATGCTAGCACAGTGGGGAAGATCGGTCTATCAGAAATTCATACAGAAAGTCCCTTCAGTTCGCATCCCTGAGCCAGAGAACTACAGCCTCAAGCTTTGTCAATTAGAACTCTACATTGAAGTTCTCTCTCTCTCTCTCTCTCTCTCTCTCCCTCTCTCTCTCTCTCTCTCTGCATATTTGTATGTGTGTGCACGCACACACACTTACACACACACACGTGTGGTGTTTATATGGTATATGTATGTGTTCATGTGGATGTGTGCATTTGTGTGTGCTGTACATGCACATATTTGCTCACGTGGAGGCCAGAGGTCAAAGTTGGCTGTCGTCCTCTGTTCTCCACTTTACTGTGTAGATGGGGTCTCCCACTGAACTTGGAGCTTACCAGTTGGCTAGACTGGCCACTCAGTAAGTCCTAGAACCCCAGGGTGTCTGCTCCACCCTGTGTCTAGCACTGGGGTTACAGCAAGTGCACACATCCGCAAGCTTTTACATGGCTTCTGGGTCTCCATACTCAGCTTCTCACATTTTTAAGGGCAGCTTAGGCCTAAGATGTTGTAGTCATGGTGGAGCAAAGTGGTTAAAGCACCCCAAGCCTGGAGCTTGGCCAGGCATCTTAAGGGTGACTCTGAGGTAGGATTGCAGAAAGGCAGTCTGAGCCTTCACCAGATCCAGAACCTTGGAGAAAGCTCTTCTCTGCTTAGGACTAGGAGGACACATGGCCTCTTGGTGCTGTTTCTCCTCTCCTGGAAGTAAATTAAGGGTTTACTATCTCTCCATGGACTTCTTTGGTCTGTTTTTAATGGGTGGGTTCTAGGTGCATGGTACCATTTCACTAAATATCTGCTGGGGACACAAAAGAACTGGAGACAAAGCCTGGTGTTTTGATCCAACCCCAAGTCTTTTCCAACACCATGACTATCCCAGACAGTAACTGAAGCCAAGATCACAGTAGATTGGTGGGATATAATCTTAATGATGGAAAATGTTCCTCCCAGCCTGCCCCATCCCTGTTGCATCATTCAAACCCCAGGCATCAAACCTTCCTTGGGCATCTAACTGCCACTTCCTCAGCCAGGACAACTAGGGGTAGAAATAAGCTCTGAGAAACAGGTGGAGAATTCACAAGGAGACAAGGATGCTGAAAGAGCAGTGGGAGGAGCCTCAAAGAGAAATGCGGAACCATGGCTACAATGTGATGGCTTCCAGGATCTTGCCCGGGCATCTAGCACCTACTCATATACCACCACTGTCTCACTCAGTCAACGAAAGCCACCACAGACATTGGGAAAGAACATATGTCATAGTTTGATCTCTGCTGCTACGATACAACTGTCTTACCAAAGGCATCATAGGGAAGAAAAGGTTTATTTCATCTTACAACTCATAGTCTATCATTCAGAGAAGATGGGGTAGGAACATGAAGCCAAACTATGCAGAACACTGCTTGCTGGCTCTCTTGCAGGCTAATACCCTTTCTATTGCAGCCAAGGACCACTGGCCAAGGGTATGGTACTGCCCATAGTGGTCTGGGTCAACTAAGGCCAATCAAGACATTCCCCTACAGAGACTCCCACAGGTCAATCTGAGCTAGACAAGTGCTCTCCAGATGACTCTAGGCTGTGTCAAGTTGATAGCTGAAGCTAACTAGGACAATTTATGTCCTAATTTGCTAATAAACTTTTGCTTATGGTTATCAAAAATGGTTATGGTTATCAAAAATCCCATCACTTTCACAGGCCATAGAAGTGCTATTTTTGTTTTGATCATTTTAAAACATGAACATTGGTACAAAAGCAGGCACTGGGTTATATTTAGCACATGAGTCACAGTGTGTCAACTGCCATTTATCTAATCCAGCCCCTTCCTAGGGTGAGAGAACTCTACTCTGAAGCAAGGCAATGGCTGAGGACTTGGGTTAAAGTCTACACACTAAGGCTCTGATATTGTCCCCTCTCCTCTGCAGGTACTATGTCAACTGTTCCATTCAAATCCCTCCATCTCAATGTGTCTGGACTTCAAGGACAACAGCCTGGCACTTTTGAGCATGACACACTCCATCCCTGTGCCATCTCTAAACCCATCCATGAGATGACCTCAGGCAGGGCAATTACCTTGTCTAGACCTAAAACCTGAAGTCTGTCAGTCTGTCATCTCTGAGGCTGACCTCAGTCATTGGCTCCTCTTCCCATAGCTCAGCCCAGCTCTTTGCCATCCCCTCTCTTGGAACGGCTAGGTACTGACAGGCCTGGCGTTCCATCCAATTGGCACTTCCTGCTGCCAGCCAGAATGGTCCCTTGGAGTAATTATCTCTGGTGCCACCAGAGGATAATGACTTCTGGGCAGGAAACTAGACATGGAAGCAGATGACGGGTCTATTTTCATACAGATGAAGGAGTGGTGGGTAGGTGAGTCATGTGCTGAGTGCTTTCTGAATAGCATGTTTCCATCACTTTCTGGAAAGCAGCAGGTTCGCTTCCTCTGAGGTGTGGGTGAGGATGTTGTTTGGGGTTCCCTCATTGGAAGGGAAGTTTGGTTTGATTTCTGTTGCTGTTTGATTTGTCTTTAAAATATTTGTTTTGCTGTGTTGTGTCGTGTTTTAATGAGAAGGTGGCAGCAATAGGGAAAGGAAATTCTGGAAGGAAGAAAAAACCAAAACTCATACATACCACTTCCAGGGTTCTATGATACAAAGGTCAAAATAGTTCAGCCAGAGTTGCATACTTAGGATGTGCCAAGACCAGATGTCTCAGTTGGAAAATAAGTGACAGTTTGGCGTCTAGATTTATATGATTGACATCTACCAACAAGGAATGGAGAGGGGGAGTCTTGGCAGAGAGTTCCAAGCAGACTTAGAGCCTTGTGATTGTCCCTGCCATCACATCAAAGAATGTGGCTGCTCTGCTCTGCCCCAGAGCAGTTCCCTCCAGTCACACCAGGGTGAGAGCAGCCAGGACTTGGTTCAGAAGGAACCTGGTCAATATCCACCCCAGAATATCCCTCAGTACTGGGGCCTCTGGACCAACCAATGTGCTCACCCCTACTAAAGAAAGGCCAATTAAATTGAGAGTCAAGTCACCAGTAAGGAAAGTGACTACTGGGGAAGGCTGCTCAAAGAGAATAAGGCTTGTGTCTTGAAGCCTTCTCCTGCCATTCAGGGATGCAAAAGAGATTTAGATGGGGAATGGAGGGTCCAGGAGGCAACAGGCAGATGACAAGGGCTTTGCCACTCAGAATACGATGTCCTCCTTTCTTTTGTCTTCTGACCACAGACAAAAGCTGTATCTCCTACAGCTAGTTCACTGAAGACCAATAACAAACCCAGCAAGTCTTCTGGGTCCTGTGGATCTTAAGACTTAGCCGTTAACATCCTCAACATCTCTTTAGCTGAACACCATAGCATAATTCCAACGCTTGGGAGGCAGAAAGAAAAGGAGTACAGACAGAGGCCTACCTCAGAAACTTAGAAAGATCCTGTCTTTAAAAACCAAAAGAGGGAGACTGGAGAGACAGCACAGCAGGTAAAGCATTTGCCTAGCAAGCAGGAGAAGCAGAGTTTGGATTTCCAGAGCTCCATAAGTGCTGGAGGGAATCCCAGGCTCAGCAGGTAGAGACGAGGATCCTCAACTGGCCAACTTTGAGTTTTATTAGGATACCCAGCTCAAAGGAGCAACATGAAAGAGTCTCCATAATGGTCTGTGATCTCTATACGCACATGCATATGTGTCTGTGTATACCTGAACATACATATGCACACATACCACATACACATAATACACATGAAAAAGGAGAATTGTTTTTTAACTTTCAAAGCAAGGAGCCCTTTGGGTCTGGAAAGATGGCTCAGCGGTTAACAGCAATGGCTGTTCTTTCAGAAGACCCGGGTTCATTTCCCAGCACCTTCATGGCAGCTTACAGCCATCTGTAACTCCAGCTGCAGGGAATCTAACATCACCTCTGACCTCCACAGCTATTGCATGCACATGATACACAGACATACAAGCAGACAAAGCCACCCATATACATAAAATTAAAATAATTTTTTTCAAGACAGGGTTTCTCTGTATAACTGCCCTGGCTATCCTGTGGCTTTGTAGACAAGGCTGGTCTCCATCTCACAGAGATCCAACTGCCTCTGCCTCCTGAGTGCTGGGATTAAAGGCTTGTGCCACCACACCCAGCAAGAACAAATCTCTTTTTTGTTGTTGTTGTTTTTTAAAGATGGCTAACTCTACCAAGGATGACTCTTCTAAGCACTGCACTGCCACCCTGTCTGCCAGAGTAGCCAATACCCACAGAAGTAGTTGCTTTAAACTAGGGCAATGGGTCCCTGGATGGTGTTGGAAATACTAGGGGCCTCTGGAAACCTAAAAAGAAACCCCTCCAAGGATTGGTCTGAGTCCTGCATTTCCTTCGCTGGCAATGTGCTGGCGAGAGTTTATTGAGAATCCACCTCTGGCCCAAGGTCCTTCATCTAAAAAGACCACTGTAAACACTCCAACCTCAGCTGACGTCAGACTGCCAGTTGCACACCACTGGTTCACAAAAGCTGTAAATCACATGCAGTTCCAAATGACCCAGTTCTAATACACCACAGCCCTGAGTGCTTCGTATCCCACAGAGAGTAGAGCTCATAGGAGGCTACCCCAAGTACCACAATGTACCATGCACCCTGGTGAAGCTACACAGCCCAACTGAGGGAGGCTAGAAGGTGGGAGGAAGGGGACGGGACTCTCCAAGTGAGGGGCTCTGCGAACACATTCAGCAGGAGAAACACCAGAGTAGGCCAGGGCTAGAAGCTCCAGAGGTGGGACCTGCGAGGATGAAAGCCCTCACTGTGCTAGCATGAAGAGCTAACACTGGACTCCCAGTACCCACATGGAAAGCTGCATTTGACTGTGTAGACCCACAACACCAGCACCGGGGATACTAGTGCTCATGAGCCATAGCAGAACTGGCGAACTCCAAACAGATACCTTTAATCAATAAGCATTTGGGTGAGAGAGGCGTGGTGTCTCAAGAGTTCTTCTTCCCAAGTTTACATAGAGAGATCAGTCAGCAGTGGAAGTTCCTTGTGCTTCAAAGAGGGGGCCAATCTGCCGTTGGAACAGTGTGAAGTAGAAGTCAAGAATCTGAACCCACCAGTGCCAGGGGGCTGACTCTCACCTCCCCAAGTGCTCTGGGACCTTACACTATGGTCCTGCACTCTACTTTGATCCTTGTAGCTAGTTAGATGTTTCTATTTTTCCCTGTTCATTTTATATATTAAATGGTTTCTAGGAACACAATGAATAAGATCATTCAGTGGAAAAGGAACTGAGAAAGACATTTACCAACCTCTGGCTTCTACACACATACACATATGCATGTATCTGTACATAAACCTCTATGCACACATAAAATAAATTGAAAAGCCCTCAAACTTGTGAGCAATCAAACTAAATAAGTAAGCTGTGAAGTAGTAAACCACCCAGCTCCTTCTCCTCTGCTTCCAGAGGAGTCCCTGCCTTGATCCATCTTTTCAAAGAAAGTCTTACCAAAGGTATCACTGACCCAGGGTAGGAGAATGCTAAGGCGCTGAGGCAGGAGTGGGCGGGCAGGTGGAGGAGCACCCTCATAGAAGCGGGAGGAGGGGGAGGAAATAGGAGGTTTGTGGAGGGGGAACTTGGAAGGGGGAAAACATGTGAAATGTAAATAAATAAAATAACCAATAAAAAAAAAGAATCGGCCATCCCTAGCCAGTCATGAAAAGAAGAGCCTTATCGTTTGCACTGTGCTAAGGAGGATGGAGACTAATGGCAAGAATCTGTCCCCTGGCAGGCAGCAGTGCTGTCCTCCCAGCCGGGTCCAGACTGAACCCAGTGGAGACTACCTCAGAGAGGGACAGAACTGGCAGATATGTGGAAAGGAGCCCACAGGGATCCTGTCTGTAAAGCAAGACAAACGGGGATCCACAGGGATCCTGCCTGTAAAGCAAGACAAACGGGGATCCAGAGCCCACACCCAGTCCGAGAACTAAATCTACAATAGCTATGAACACCTCAGAAGTAAATGAGGGCAAGACCCCTGAGCACCTGCCCCGGCTTAGTTTTCCAGGATTGATCTATGGGCTGTCCACCTCTGAGCTAGGACACCCCTGATCAGGAGGAGCAGATTATCAGTGAGGTTGAGCTTGAATCCCTCATTTGCATGGAGAACCTGACACTTGTCTATGGGGCCCTGGTGCTCTTTGAGAGTTTGAATTCCTTATTTGCAGGAAAGACTTGGGATAACTGCTGAGGAGGAGGAG
>NW_022196903.1:128221952-128246830 GCF_008632895.1 Mastomys coucha
GCCTGCCTGCCCTGCCCTGCCCTGCCCTGCCCTGCCCTGCCCTTGGTCTCAGTCCCACACCATGCTCAAGCAGACAGTCCCAAAAAGCCTGTATTTGTCTGGCTGTAGCTTCAGTTCTGCCATTACCAAATTCCAGAAACCAATTTCAGTAACAAAGTGAGCAAAGATGGGATCTTGCCACCAGTCTCCGCCTTCCACAGCCCTGGCCTTGCTCCCTGCTTGTCCTCCCATGTTCATTTGTTAAGGGGATATATAAGAGTCTGAGATATCTGAGAGTCAGGGCCCCTTCCCTTGGGCAGTTTCGCCTTGACGGGCATTCTGGGAACAGAGCCAAGCTGTAATTCATGAAAGACTTCATTCTGAGCCTGGCTCTCATACCCAACGACTGACATACAGAGGAAGCCTGAATGCCAACTCTGCTGTCCCTTCCTTTTTAGAACATGCTTACCTGGCTGAGACACTCCCACAACCCCTCTAACTGCCCCGACTCCCTTCTTGGGGAGACAGAAACCCTGGATTCCACTCCTTCCTGGGCCACAGATTCAATAGTCTTAGAAGCTGGGTTCCTCATCTGTGACACAAAAATACTTGGTCTTTAAAATAATAAAATTTCATAGAATAACTTGGATGTGATACAATATATAATATGTGATAAATATGATAGAAGTCTAGATGTTAGATGTTAGGAATATTATGAGCCGAAAGCTCAGAGAGGTTGGGGAATATGTCGTGGATTATGTGGTAAGAGATAACTTAAGCACACAAAGCTCATTCCCCTGATGATTCAGTTCCCTACGTGATCCCTGACTGAGGCTACAACTGGAATCTCAGCTTTCCTCTGGGTTTGGTGCAGCTTTATGGTTGGCATCCACGTACCTTCGGCTCACCAGTTCAATGTTCAGACTCCTTTCAGGCTGGCTCCAGCTCTCAGCTGGGTGACTGACTGACTATGTTCAACGTGGGACAGGAAACAAGGGCTCTCCTAAGCAAAGCCACAGAGTAGGTCCCGCATGCCTTCTCACCTCTGTTCCTAATTCCACATCCTGGGCCTTTGGAACACAGCACACAGCATTATCTTAATACTTCCCAGGCCACTGCAAAATAAAACACATCAATCAAAGAAAGCTGAGCGCTATTCCCTCCCATCTCCTCTGATAAAGCCAATCCTGGTACCCATCCTTATTAAAATGGGAAAAGAGCCCTCCTCCAATATGTAGATTGCTTTCCCTCTTTATACACAGCTCTGGTGCTTTCTCTCTCTCTCTCTCTCTCTCTCTCTCTCTCTCTTTCTCTCTTTCTCTCTCTCTCTCATCACCTTTACTGTCTTGGGGTAAGATTTTTTTCACTTGTCCTGAGTTTGGTCATTTTTTTTATACTCTGCCTCGTCTATTGTATGGCCCGAGTTCATCCGTGTACGCCCTCACACATACACAAAGAAGGTAAAGACAAAAGGATGAAACAGAAGAGGGAACAAATGACTATCATTCATGAAGCACACTGTTATAATAATACTGTTCGTTGAAACAGGCATTGTGATGCTCATTTTTACATATTACATTCAAAGGCCCTTCTGGAAAGCAGAAGAGCCAGACTGGGAGTCCTTGCCCATCTGATTCTGGAGGCAACAGCATAACCAGGGCCCTCCCCAACCAATCTCATAAGAATCTTTGGGGATGTTTGTATAGCACTCATTATCTTGAAGCCAGAGCCTCAGAAACCAGCTCTCTGGAGCTATGACCAACATTTGCAGATGTAGTCTAACACGGGCTTTTAAAATGTCGCAGTCTTTTACTGTATCAGTTAGCTACCAGAAACCAGATGGATACAAGCAATTGCCAACCCCATAGATCTTGGACAGGGTGAGGTTCCCCCAACTGATCACACTGAATTTACAACTTCGATCCAGGGACTGTAGGGAATTATATATGGTCAGAGCTTTTTTGAAGTTGTCCCAGTGCTGGCAGTGTTACCCTGTGGTATAGTTCTCTATAGCTTGAGGCCCATAAGGAACCTTGCTTCAATTCGTTATGAATAAACTATGTATGGAGAGATAGACCTCCCTAGAAACAGTAGTAGTTCAGACCATCAGAGAAATCTGTCTTCATCTGCCAAAAGGGGTCAGACTAGCATAGGAACTTTCTGGTGAGTCCCTGCGCAGGACAGATAGAAAAGCCTTGGTTATAAAGACATTATGATTCCACTACTGAGACCTGGCACAGTATTAGCCATATTGGTAGAAAACAATAATGGTTGACTATTGCAGAATTTCCTGGTAAGTAACAAAAGTGAGTTAGCAGAAAAGTCTGAGATATTTTCCTACACTCTTTGTATAGAATAAACACCTACAAGAGACCAAGCGCAAAAGATCTGGGAAAGGCTAATGTTCAGCAGCATCTGATAAAGAGAAAATGTAGATATTCACACTAGTATTCGGCCTTCTAAAGAGGGAAATCCTGCCATTTGTAGCAGCATGTGCCTAGAGGGCACAGCCAGATCCAGAAAAATAACTCCTGTATGATCACTATTCAATGTGGAGTCTAAAACAGTTAACTCCCAGAAACAGAGTACATAAGTGCTTTTCAGGGTCTGAGGGGAGACAGAAATGAGGAGATGTTGCCCAAAGGTACAAAGTTTAATTATGCAAAATGAATTAGTTCAGTATGTTGACAAGTTAATATTGTATTATATAGTTGAAATTTGCTTTTAAAGCTAACACAAAAAAAAAAGAAAGAAAGAAAGAAAAGGGGCTGGAGAGATGGCTCAGCAGGTAAGAGCACCGATTGCTCTTCTGAAGGTCCTGAGTTCAAATCCCAGCAACCACATGGTGGCTCACAACCACCCATCATCAGATCTGATGCCCTCTTCTGTGTCTGAAATCAGCTGAAGTATACTTATGTATAATAAATAAATGAATCTTTAAATAAAAAAAATTAAAAAATACACAGGTTGTGAGTTCAAATCTCAGCAACCACATGGTGGCTCATAACCACCCATCATGAGATCTGATGCCCTCTTCTGCGTCTGAAGTCAGCTGCAGTGTACTTATGTATAATAAATAAATAAATCTTTAAAAAAGAAAGAAAGGAAGGAAGGAAGGAAGAAAGAAAGAAAGAGAGAAAAAAAAAGAAATGGCACTGCAGTAAACCGAATAGGCAATGTCCCCTACAGGCTCATGTATTTGAACACTTAGGCCCAGTTCTGTTTGTCGCACTGTTTGGGAATGTTATGGGACCTTTAAGAAGTGCAGCCTTCACAGAGGAAGCATGTCACTGGAGGTAGGTGTTGAAGGCTTACAGCCTTGCCCCAGCTCCTGTTCATAATCTGTCTTAGTGTTTCCAATGCTGTGCAGAGTCACCATGACCCCAGCAACTCTAATAAAGAACAACATTTAACTGGGCTGGTTTCAGAGGAAGAATAATGAAGGATGAATATGATCAAGATATATTGTAAAATTCTCAAAAACTTAATAAAACATATTTTTAAAAGCAAATATGAAAAAAAAACTTTGTGTCTTTGCAAATATTACAAATGATGATAATGATGATGGTGATGATGATGGTGGTGGTGGTGGTGACGATGAAGATGATGATGAAGATGAAGATGATGATGAAGATGATGATGATGATGATGGTGACAACGATGATGATGGGCTGAGAGAAGGGGCAGTAAATAGGGGTGCTTGCCACTGATCCTGATGATGAGTTTGACCCTCAGAACCCTCGTGGTAGAAGGAAAGATCCAAATCACACACGTTGTCCTCTGACCTCCACTCACACACCGTGGCACATTTACCCACGTGCCTATACACATTTACACAAAACAAATTAATAAAATTGTAATCTAAAAAAGAAAGACAGAAGAAGAGAAGGAAAGGAAAGGAACCCGCAGAACCTCCATAAGGAGTCTGGAGAAAAAAAGCATGCACAAAAATATGCCTCATTTTCCCGAATATTCAAGAAAAGGGTGAGTAAAGTAAGAGGAGAAAGTTTTCAGGCTCTTGGAAAAAATAATAAGCAGAAGGTGAAAGAAAACTGTCCCAACAAACCAGTTAACCCAGAAGGCAAGAGCACGGGGTAGACCAGTTAACCCAGAAGGCAAGAGCACGGGGTAGACCAGTTAACCCAGAAGGCAAGAGCACATGGCTGAAGGCCTTTGTTGGCACACAAGCCATAATTAGCTACCAAAATGGAAGCCGAGCCAGAGGCTGACACCTTATATACAGAAAAGGACAGCAGCAGGAATGATGGTCCTGCTCTTGTTTTTGAAGATAATAGCCAAAAGCCACGTCCCAAAGATGAGAAGTTTGGCAGGGCTAGAAAGCAGGGAGTGAGTTCCTGATTGAGCAAGAAGAAGAGCTGGAGGGAGGCCAGGTCTCTGACCCTCCCTGGCAAACAATGTCTCACGGGTCAGAAGGTAGGGACAAGCTGGAGACTGTGGCCCCTGAGGAGAAGAGCAGAGGCTCTCAAGAAGAAGCACTGACAGGGCAATCAAGATGGAGAAATTGGACTGAGATGATGGGATTTGAGCCGAGTGTGTGGCCCAGGCCGATGATACTTAGTGCTGGGGAAGTAGAAGCAGGAACATTGGAAGTTCAAGGTAGAGGCCAGAATGGGCAAATAAAACCTTGCCTCAAAACTTAAAGAGAATGAAAGAGAAAAAATTGTGAAAAGTAATGAACCCCAGAGAAGTCTCCAGAGATGGTTGCACAAAGAAATAAATGAAGCCAGGCATGGTGGCTCACACCTTTAATCCCAGCACTTGGGAGGCAGAGGCAGGTGGATCTCTGTGAGTTCCAGGCCAGGTCTTCATAGTAAGATCCTGTCTCAAAAGAGGGAGGAAGGAAGGAAGGAAGGAAGGAAGGAAGGAAGGAAGGAAGGAAGGAAGGAAGGAAGGAAGAAAGGAAGGAAGGAAGGAAGGAAAAGGCTAATAAAGATGTCCTAATGATTTGAATTCAATTCCCAGGTCTTACATGGTAGACGAAGAGATTTGACTTCTACAAGTTGTCCTCTGATCTCTACATCCCTGATCTCCCCCATATAGATAGATAGATAGATAGATAGATAGATAGATAGATAGATAGATAGATCTCTCTCTCTCTCTCTCTCTCTCTCACACACACACACACACACACACACGTAATGAAAGAATGTTTCTAAAGAACAAAGGAAAGTTGAAGGGAAGAAAATGACTCCGTGGTTAAAGGAATTTACTGTTTACTCTGCAAGCCCAATGACCTGAGTTCCGTTCTTAGATTCTACGCCTTATATCAGTTTCCTCCTCATCTTGAGAGATGCTTTGAGGAAGGCTCCTTAAGACCCAGAATGTTCTAAAGGGAGGGGGCATATTCCATGTCAACAAACGCTCCTGAAAACTCGGGAAGTAAGTGACTACATAGCTTCAGGAAGTCCTTGAAACTGATCAAATTTGCTAGGCTTTTCCCTTTCTAAGTGTATACGAGCAGTAAGGACTTTGAGCAAGACCCTCAGACAAGCTGGGATGCCTGGACGAAGCATTGTCCAGCTTGTAAGCTGCCTGCAGGTTGTGTGGTATGATGCGGGCTTCCGGCTTTCACGGGCTTCGGCTTTCACGGGCTTCCGGCTTTCACGGGCTTCCGGCTTTCACGGGCTTCCGGCTTTCACGGGCTTCCGGCTTTGCTGGAGTGGCCTTTTGGTGATATAGCTGACTTCAAGTCACTTCTGCTTCTGAGTAAACTGTTAGCTGTGTTTCTGTAAGGAACCCAAATAAACTCATTGGCTCACCAAGCTGGACTTCAGTGATAGTCTTGCTTTAGCCTGTCATTGATTTCCCATGGGGATCAGTAGACATTTGTTCTTCCCAGGAATTATGTCACACACCACCACATAAAGGTGGAAGGAGAGAAGGGGCTCCACAAAGTTAGCACCTGAATCTCGCATGCCTACTGTGGCATCTGTGTGCACACAAACACAACGATAAAACATTTTTAATTTTTTTGTATGAAACCCTACCCTGTCTAGTCTTTCTTTTTTTTAATTAATCATTCCATTCGTTTACATCTCCAGTGATATCCCACTTCCCGGTTACCCCTTCCACCAACCCCCATCCTGCATCCACCCTCTCCCCTTCCCCTTTGCCTGTATGAGAGTGCTCCCCAATCCACACTCTCCTCCCCCACGCCCATCCCCACTCCAGCATCCCCCTATGATAGGCATCAAACCTCCCTGGGACCAAGGGCCTCCTCTCCCATTTCTGTTGAAGGAAAACTATAAAGAAATTGGATGCAAAATTCTAGAGTATGCTAGAAATGTAAAGAGAAAAAAAAGAGCAATGCTAAAATTAAATGAGAGGAGTGGATAGCTTTATGTCAGCGTGGTTAGACAGATAATAAAGGGACTTTCATGAAGTTGCTTCCAGGAAAAATATAGAAGAAAGCTAGTGGTATAGTTCCAGCATGCCAAGAATAATAGGGAGATGCATGAATTATCACCCAGCTGCCCATATCAAGAGAAAGCCTGTCCAAGCTGTGGATGGAGATGTGTTCCAGGCTGCTGGATGCTGCTGCTGATACCTGCAGGCTCTGGCTCCCCGCCCCCAGCCCCCTGAGCACCTGCTCTAGACAGCAGTGCATGAAATGATGCTTGTTTCTCCTTTGGTTCTGTTAACAAGCATCTCCAAAGATGACTACCTGAAAATCTCATTGCCTGATGCTGAGAAAATGCAAGTGTAAATAAGGATCCTCACTAGACACTTTGACAAAAACAGAGGCAAGAAAGGGGGAGTCAATACTGGACATACAGAGCTTGCTGGATGAGACAGAATATGGTCCAAAGTCATTAAAAGAGGACAGCATGAATTGGGATAGAATTGGAGCCATGAAGGCAAATGAGAGACTTATGACTATTCCCACCAGGTGTCCTGATAAGGATCTGAATTCCACTTACTCGGAAGGCTGGGGTAGAGAGAGCTCCAATTTGAGCCATTCCTGGATTACAGAACAAGTACAAGGTTAGCCTGGGCAACTTAGCAATATATTGTCTCAAAAGAAAAAGTTTAAAAGAGTTTTGAGGGGGCTATATGAGGTAGGCAATATGGGGTGGGCTAGTGATATAGTCCACTGGCATGTGGGAGGTCCTGGGTTCAATCGCCAGTACCACTTCAAACACCACCATCACACACAGAGACACAATGCTAATGAATGCTTTCTTTTCTTTGGATAGGAGTGAAATAGAAAGCAACTCTATTCTGAGTTGTGTTGTATTCTTGTGGCACCTACATACTTTGAGTTTCATTTATCTCAGCACAGACAAATGTCTATGACAAGATAACATCTGATTGTCCCCATGACAAAGTAATGGGCATCAGGCTCACCCTTCTGACATCAGTAGTCAAATTAGCTGAAACACATATGTGACATAACTCTTTTAGGTGTCTGCCACAGACAGATGGAGATAAAGCCTTTCAAAGAAGAAATCCCTGCGAGGCGAGGCCTTCCTCTACTCTCTAAAAGTGGCAGAGGGAGGCAAAGCCCACACTGTGGATGGAAGAAAGAAGAGCAAATAAGGGATGCTCTCAGGATTGTGCTGTAGGGCAGAGGGCTAGGAGGAAATGAGCTGCATAGAGCAGACAAAGCTATGCACGTGCAGGTAAAGCTTCGTGGGATCAGGAGAGAATACATGCTAGCAGCCGTGTCCTGAACAGGGATTTCAGGGCCACGCAGTGGGAGAGACATTTATATTCCTAGTGGCCATAAGAGAGAACCAGAATCCTATGATGCTCTAGTATTATGCAGAGATCTAGGGGGCCTCGCCTTTAAAATTGGTTCACCCTACCTTTCAAGGAGGACTGTGCTGAGCCCACCAAAACAGAATCAGAATCAAAGACTCCCTCCCCCTCATGCCTAAGTGATCCACTAGACTAACTGTTGACCAAGAAAAATGCAATACTCTTTAAAAGAAGACAGTAAAACCCATGAGGTTTAGCACATAATAAAAAAAAAAACCACTGAACCCCTAACAACAAAGAAATAAAACAGTAAATAGAATCATCTTGGAGGACAAGGCCAGGTAAGCGCATCAGTTCAAGGTCATGCTCAACTGGAGAGTGGTTCAGGCCCAACCTGCCTCAAAGAAGTGAGTAAAGAGGGGACACTGATCAAACTGGCAGACAAGGCTTTAAGGTGACCACAAAGAAAAGTTCACGACTTAGAGGGAAAATGCAGACACTAGCAACTAATAAAATGGGCAATCTCCGGGCTGGAGAGATGGCTCAGCGGGTAAGAGCACTGACTGCCTTTCCAGAGGACCTGAGTTCAATTCCCAGCAACCACATGGTGACTCACAACCATCTGTAATGGGATCCAACGCCCTCTTCTGGTGTGTCTACCGCAAGAGTGTACTCATGTACATAAAACAAATAAGTCTTTAAAAATAAATAAATAAATGGGCAATCTCATTGGAGAATCAGAACTATGAAAAAGAACCACACAAAAATTATAGAATTCAAAAGTATGAGTAGCTGAATATCAAGATGAATGTAACTGGATAACATACTACTAAAAAGTATGCCCACACCCACGACATGGGGATATGCAATCGAACAATTCAGATTTACAGAGGTTTTCAGCTGCTGATAGACAGAAGATAATTAAAACAGAGCTCTCGTGTGATATTTGTGAAGGGCCCAGGGATGGAGATAGAGCAACATCTGATCTGAACATATCCACTCAACCGGAGTCTGTAACAAAGACAGAGAGAAGTGGCCATGAGCAACACGGCTCAGCTCAGCACTGCCTTCTGACATCAGGCTCTGTTAGAGCCTAAGTACCTAAGACTGGGGCTGGAGAGATGGCTCAGCAGTTAAGAGCACCACCTGCTCTTCCTGAGCATCAGGGATAGAGTCCCTACACCCACAGGGCAGCTAACAACCATCTGTAACTCCAGTTCTGAGAAATCCAGCACCCTCTTCTGACCCCTGTGGGCACCAATACTGTCTCAACCTGTGTTCTATTTCTATAACAAAAATACTTAAGATCAGGTAACTTAAAAATAGAGGAATCTGCATGGTGCAGACACACACACAGGCAAAACACACATATACTTAAAATAAAATAGAACATACAAACATTACTAAGTCCAAGCACACACCTTCAAGAAATACACAGTTCCAACAATGGAAAGAGACATAGAAAGCAATGAGAAAGTCCTGTGGCTTTCCTCCTTGTATCCACACAACTTTAAGCAAATCACTTTTCCTGTTACAGCTACTCACAACATAAGGACACAACAGGTAATGACAAAATTGCTGTGAGAAGCCTAGGAATAATTTTAAAAGCACCTTCCACATCGCCTAGACTATAGTAAGTCCACACCCCTCTACTTGAGACCTAGACACGTTAGAACCCAGGTGGCAGTGGGAGTGCATTTCTAACTCTGTCTCCCTCCCATTGAGGCTCTGACTGCCCCCAGGAAAATGTGTCCCACCAGTCCAAAGCCGCAACCATATGGGTGAAGAATCAGCATGTGTCAAGAGAATGATAACTATGACATCAGAGATGTGAACTGTGGGGATGTGTCTTTTGTGTGAATGTTAAGGAGAATGTTTGAGAATGGGTGTGTAAACATCTCAGCTCAACACTTGCAAAGCATCTAGTGTGGGCAAGGGTTATGTAAAGCAAGACTGAAGTATTTATACCTTTTGATAAAGATTCTGCCCCAACCTGTTTTCTATTTCTATAACAAAGTACTTGAGATCAGGTAATTTACAAATGATAGAAGTTTATTTGGTGCATGGCTATGCAGACTGGGTAGTCAAAGAGACTGACACTATCTAGTAAGAAAGAATGCTTTGTGACACCATATGCTGCATTGCATGCTGGGTGTGACACACCGGCCACACTGCGACACCATAAAGACTGCCATGTGGTAAACGCAGACGCCATCTCTGCTTACAGAGTCACTAATCCCATTGTCGGGGTTCCCGTCCCCAAGGATGTCACCTACTCCTAATTAGCACAGAGGACCTACCTCAAAACCCCATCAGCATAAAACTGTGGGTTTTCAACACACAAACTTTTGGAGATAGATTCAAGCCATACAACGTACATGTAAAACTTTAAAAGGATATGAAAAGATGGTGCTCAGCCTGGGAGGCCCAGGAAGCAACGTAGGCCAAGCATGGCTTTTAGCCAGCCAAGCAAGAGCAAGAAGGGCATTGTGGGGGAATGTTGTGGGAATTTAAAAAAATGAATCCACCCCTCAAAGTCACTTTCCAGTGGGCCACATCCCAGTGGGCTCTTATTATTCTCTCCCAGCTATTAAAAACATCTCACTCACTCTCCCAGCTATTAAAAATATCTTGCTCACATGCAACTCTTTAAACACCCCCCCAATCATTTATCTAAACAGCGCCTAAAACCCGTAAGTAAAGCATGACTCTTAAGGCCTTAATAGCCAATCAGATTTATATAATAATAAGATCACAATTTACAAGATGCCAATACAATAATTTCAGAACCAAATAATAAAGACAGTATTCTAACCCAATTAATCTATTTTGTAAAAATCTTTGCTTGGTTGTATAACCTCATGGGGTCTGGCTGGTCCTCATCGTCAGCCTCCATGATCACGACCTCCCTCCTCCTGCTCCTGACCATTCTCCTCCTCCAACTCTCGCTCCACCTTTCTATTCCTGTCCAATCACAGGCCTGCCACTGACCTAATGTGATTGAACAGAGAACACGCTACAGCAGGGAATAGCAAGATGTTACTCTAGCAATGGCAATGTGTGTACAAGCAATGACATCCAAGCATGGATATGGCTGGGAATTGAGTGTCTGGAACGAGAGACAGAGATAGGCTCTTGAAAGACAAGCCACAGTGCGAATATAATCCTGACTGTAGCGAGTGCCTGGGAAGAAAGAACACGTGGAAGGAGACCCAGGCCTGCTCTCGCAGTCAAGCCTGTCACTCTGAGAGTGGCTTCCAGGCTGGTTTTGAACAAGAACCCACCTCCAGGATGAATTCTTCCTTGTCTTCTGGAGTCTGACATACTGGGTACCACTCACACTGCTGTGCAGAACTGCAGTGAATAAACTTCCTTACCCAGAGTCCCGTGCATGTTTAACTGCATGCCTCCCATACAGGACTCATCCTGCCACAAAGTATTAAAACCCCTGAGAGGTGGGCCATTGACTGCTAAGCGCAGGTATGAATGTCAATAACTGTAATCCAGTGAAAAAGAAGTGATAACTCAGGCGTGGCCGGAAAGGCAGCAGTTAGTCGCAAGGAGTGGGAGGGAGGCAAGTCTCTCGTGAGGAAATACTTGAACTAGATCTTGAAGGTCAAGCAGGGGTTCACAGTGAGATCACAGATATAACAAATGTGAGGAAAGGGTCTGGGGCCGGAGTTGGTGGGATGTTTGACAGACACCCACAAAGCCTTGGGCTTTATCCCCAACACTGCATAAACTCAGGAGATACAGGTGGGAGGTCCAGTAGCTTAAAGTTCAAGACCTGGGCTTTGCAAGAGCTTGTCTCTAAATAACTAAGCAATAAGCAAACAACAGATGGAAGAATGCACGGACAGTAAGAGCTAGAACTGTAACTTTTCAGCCCAAGCTCACCTATCAGCCTTGTTTGCTTGTGACAGTCTTTCTACACAGTCCGACCAGACTCATACTGCTGCTACCAGCTCCTGAGTACTGGGATTTCAGGTGTACACAGCAAGGGAGCTTTTAGGGCTACCAATGCCCAAACTATACTCTGAAACCATTAAACCAGGCTCTCTGGGAAGCCGGAGTCAGCGCGTATCTATTCCACTGCAATGCTAAGTCTGGAGGCACTGGTCTAGAAAGAACGCGTTACTGTACTCTCATAGGACAGGCACTCCGCAGTGACCTGCGATCCTTGACTGAACAACCCCCTGAGAAAAAGCGCACCGAAGCCGCTGCCATCAGCTCTTTCCTGCTGCAGATTCTCCCCCACCGGCTCTCTGCCCTGCAATCCTCAAAGTGTGGTCTCCAGGCCAGCGGCATCCGCAGCAGAAATTTTCAGGAGTCCAGCCACTAATGCGTACCCAGGGCTGGCAACCACAGCAGCCGCCTGAGTCCCATCACTGCTGGGCATCCGGGTGCAGTGGTCCCTGGCCTACAACCAAAGTGGCAGAGGGCCAGCACTCACTTGTTTCTTGTGGTACCAAGAAAGGGCTCTGGGGATGGAAGCGTGGGGTTTGGGTTCCCTCCTCCTCAGAGCAAATTTGCTAAATAGACCAGAAGATTCAGGATGCGGAGAAACACGGATGTGCCCACACAGCTTCCTTCGGAGGGATGGATAAGGCTAGGTGTTCCAGGGCTCTTCCCCATAGGAACTACTGGGACATAGCCTTGTCTAACCCCTCCTCCAAAAGCTCCAGGCTGTCCCTGGAAGGAAAAAAGTCAATAAATGAAACCAGTACGAAGGAAATAAACTTCCTGAGTAGAAATGGAAATTACCTTTCTCCCTGAGACATAAGGTGGAAACAGGATCCACACACGTGACCTGCTAGCCCTGGAGCCCGAGTCCTGGAGGAGTTTGAGCCTGGAATGTCAGCACTTTCTTGTGCTAGACTCCTGATTCTCTCCTTGCTAGAGGACTATCTGCTACACAACTAGACAGCACAAGTTCTTTTGGGGGGAGGCGGGTGTTTCCCAGTTAACTTCCATGTCTCCTATTCTGCACCAAAGTTCAGGACCTGTGTAGTTTTTAACACATACACATACACACACACACGCACACACACGCACACGCACACGCACACGCACACACACACACACACACACACACACACACACACACACACACACGCGCGCGCGCGCGCGCGCGCACCCTCTGTTTCTGTAAATAAAACATCCCCAAGGACTAGAAAATTGGACTTGACCACGTGTGTGTAGCGCCACCTGGTGGCCGCGACTGAACAGCACAGTTCCCTTCCTTGTCCTGGGTTTATGAAAGGCTCCAGACAGGTACAGATAGGATCCCTCCTCCCGTGTGCTCTACTGTCTCCTAAGAACTCAGCCACTTTGAGACAGCGACTGAAAAAAAAAATCTCCTTTTCTTTTCACAAATAAAAGTACTTGTCTTTTCACAAGCACAAAGCACAAACATATAAGCAACCCATAGCGCTTTGTTCAAATCAACAAGTATTTAACATCTTCTGGATCCATGGTCTAGCTGACAAATGGCAGCAAGAAAGCACCTTTTGCCCTGTAAATCATGGCGGATGGCACCCCCTCCCTCACCATGAGTCCTCAGGTCCTCATGAACAGAAGGCTTAGGGTGCCCTTAACACTCATCCTAGACGCCACGCCATGAAACACAGTGGTGGTGAGAAGCTGCGGTCAGTACCTAGCAGGACACCCTGACACTGGCTGAGCAGTCTGGAAAGTGAGTCCTGTCCTTGATGTCCACTGTGACCTTGGGTGAGTTGCTTTCTGGACCGTCGTGCTGCAGGCTTATTAACAGCCCTGCTCGATTGTCCTCATAAATCCCACGTTTTCAAAACATATCACCTGTCATGTTCATCTCTACAAGCAGTAACTTGTGAGTTCTGCTTCGCAACCGAATTTACAAATGTCAGACAAGTCAGAAAGGCCTATGTCCAGCAAAAACAGTCCTTCCGGAATTAAGACAAGATCGTAAGAGTGTCAGATGAAGGAAGATGAAGAGAAGCTCTTCTCAGCAGGACAGGCCTAGAAGACTGGCCAAACTTCTCCACCAGAGCGGAAGACAGAGCCTTGGAAGATTATGAAGCAAGCAGATTGCTATCTGCAGGGCAAAACTGAGGGTGATTCGGGTAGAGGCACTTTCTCTGCTTGAGTTCCTAAAGTGTGTTTAATAGTTGAAGTGACCGAGCCAGCTCAGTCAGCCAACAGGGTCTTGAGGGAGGGAGGGAGCATTGAAAAGAAAAAGACAATTAGACAACACTAGAACAATGACTCCAGCCAGTGCTGAGGCTGAAGCAGGTTTTTCTTTCCCAGTCTGCTTTTATATCATTCTAGGTACAGATAAAGAATATGGTCAGTCCTAAGGCATAAACAGAGTAGTCAAGGAACAAACAAAGCACAAACAGAGGTCCCAAGGTTAGTGTATTTAGGGTCTTAACAAGATCCATCAAGATACAAAGAACACATTCCTCGGCTGTATTCATCTTGAGCCTACTTTCTTGTCCTAGCCCAATATCAAATTTCTGCCAAATTCCTAGAAGTCCCAAAAGCTCTCCACATTGAAGGAAGATTGAGAACACAGTCTGATGCCATGCTTAATGTGTGTAAAGGGATTATTTAATAATTATACTATAAACAGAGGAAGCCCTATATGTCACTATAAATGGGTAAAATCTCTCTATACATCATTGAAACTGGCAAATAATGACACCAAATGATTGTGGTAGGAGAGACATACATATACATATACATGATATAGATTAGATAAATGATAAAAATAGAGGCAGATACATAGATAAATACAGATATATGATATAGATAGAGATGATATAAATTAGACAGATGATATATAGATATAAACAAATAGATTATAGATATATGACATACAGATAGATATAGATGGTATAATATGTATATATAAGACCTAGAGAATCCACTAAAAGCTATAAGGAAATAAATTCATAGACACAGGTAAAGGTAGGTGGGAATCATGCAAGTAACCAAAGAGAGGACAGAAAACACAAAATAGAGAGCAAACAGAAAAGGAGAGATACAAACCAAGAACCATGATGTTTGGGTGTGGAAAACCATAATAAAGCCTATTGTTTTGTATGCCAACTTGTAGAGGTCACCAACTAAAAATTATTTGTTTAAAAAAGAAGGAAAATACAGAGCTCCATATAAAATGTATTAGAGACTGCCTCTGTGAACGTCAGCAGAGGAGAAGAGAGAAGCAAGGCCTGGGAAATGGCTCAGTCACTAACGTGCTTGCCCCCAAGCAAGATGGCGTGAGTCTGAGCTCTGGAACTTGTGTAAAAGGCAGGGCATGACTGTGCACCTGTAATCCCAGTGCCCAGTGCCAAAGAGGCAGAAAAGGGTCCCGGGACTCACTGGCCAGGCAGTCTACCCAAATCTGTAAGCTTCCTCTTCAGAGAGAGAGGCTGCCTCAAAAAGAAAAATGAAGAGCAATTAAGTATGATGCTAAAATTGGCCTCTGACTACAACACACACACACACACACACACACACACATACACACACACACATACACAGACAGACAGACAAACAGACAGACAGACAGACAGACAGACAGAGACGGAGGAAAAACAGGCCTTTCTGCCAGCCCAGGACACAGATCTGTGCCTTGCTCAGCCATTGTGAGAGAGGCTTCCTCCAGCAGCAGCAGATGGAAGCAAATCTGGAGACTCACGGCCAGACGATATACAGCGTGAGAGACCCCAGAGCCCTCAGCTCTAAGGGGATGTCTTTATCAAGTTCCTCACCTCGAGCTTGGGCATCTCTGTGGGAGAGGAGACCAGAGTGTAAGAGCCAAAGGAGATGGAGGACACCAAGAAGACAGGCCCTTCGAACCACCATAGGACAGATAAACGCACGAACTCACAGAGACTAAGGGAGCATGCACGGGGCCTGCATGGGTCTGCAGTAGATGGGGCCAGAGAGCAGAATGGAGTGGACACAGGAACGCACCCTTAACCAGAATTTATCTCCAGTGAATAACCACTTGCTAAGAAGAGTTCGTTTTTCCGCCAGGGGAGTCTTGCCAGGAAACAAACTGCTCTTGGGAGTTAGCGAAGTCAGCAGCTTGTCTGGGGGCTCTAACGTCCTGTCGGAGCTTTTTCTTCCTTTTAAATTTTATCTTTTACCTTTTTTAATTTTTAAATTGTATCTCTCTCCCTCCCTCCCTCCCTCCCTCCCTCCCCCTCACCCCTGCCCTGCAGGCTCTTTGTGTATATATTGTGGCTTTCAGTTTAGTGTTCTTACGGGGTCCCTGAATGCAGGAACTAGTGAGTCTCTGTGTTGGTTTCTTGTGGTTGTTCTTGAGCATTTCCCTCTTGTTGCTTGTTTTGTCCTCTTCTGATGTGTTTGGTTTTGTTTCATCTTAGTATGTTTTGTTTTGTTTTATTATTATTCCCTTGGAGGCCTGTCTATTTTCTAATGAGAGACAAAAGGAGGCTAGGCCTGCATGGGAGTGATAGAGAGGCGAGGAGAAACCACAATCAGGATATATTGTATGAAAAAAAAATTCTACTTTCAATAAAAGAAGAAGGGAGGTAACAGGCAAAAGACAGAACATTCAGATGGGTTAAACAAACAATTTCACAAAGACCCTTAAACATATGAAATTCACTCATAATTTAAAAAATGCAAGTCAAAAGGAAAATAGAGCTCGTCCCCGAGAGATGGGAGAGCTTGGGAAATCCACAAGAGGAGGGATGGAAGAGCGGGAAAGTACGGAAGGACTGGAAAGTCACGTGGCTCCTGCTGCTCAGCTCCTCCATCAACCTCATCCAGGAGTGAGACACACTGCCCCGGAGAAACAAGACAAAGGTCCTACCCACAGGCCAGGCCCACAGCCCTCACAAGAATCAAGCCCTGGTGTGGGCTTTGCTGAGAGACTGCTTTTATTTAGCAGGACAGGTCATCGGTAGAGAAGGGGGTGTCCAGGTACCATCTTGAGACGGAAGCTATTGTTTAAATGAAGCTATGCTCACCAGTCCGGGAGTCTGGAGTCCACCTGTCCTGGCTCAGGGGAGCTGGAAAACAGCTGTGGGAAGCAGGGAAGCCGGGCACCTTTAAAGCTAAAAGCTTAGGGAGAAGATGCTTAGCTCCGGCAGTGCCACATGCAGGGAAGCGAGACCCTGGGTACCTGGAGAGCAACCTCCCCAGTTGAGAGTAACTCTAGAGTTTGATGCCACGGAGCTTCAAACAGCAGGTGGATCCAGAGCCATGGACCTGTCCTGAGGTCTTCTGCTATACAGACTCGAGAATTCCAAAGCGCCTGTGGATAGTGTGATGTTCACAGCTGCATCGTTCCTGCAGCGTGATTGAAGCTTAGTGGGTGATACTGTGGTCATTTCCCCCCTCTAATAGCCTCCCTGAGAGACACCCGTCAACTAGGACATTTAGCCACCCTAGGGGGTACAAACTAGGGAATATCAGGAAGAATGTGAATATGAGGAACCCTGCCCAGCCCACAGACTACAAAGCTAGATGTGGCCAGCAGAGTCCCCTGGTCACAAAGAGAATCCACTATGAGCATCTCTGGGGGACACCAGACACCTAACACAGGACTGTCCATCAACAGCGTACACCTTAGAAAGGCCAAAGCTCACAACTTCCACTGGCCCTGTCCCCAGCAATGTCCAAGACTCATAAAGAAATGTCCCCAATACTTCATTGCCTTCCTTCTTTCGCTTCTGCCCTTAGGGTATCTCTTGTTTTCTTCTTACTATGAGGCTAGTACTATTTTTTACTGTATAATCTCTTAGCTTTTGTGTTTAACTGTATTGCCCTTATCCTAGGTATTTTTCTATTGCTAAGGTGAGACACCAGGACCAAGGCAACTTAAACCAGAAAGAGTTTATTGGGGGCTTACCATTCCAGTGGGTTAGTCCATGACCATCATGGCAGGAAGCATAGCACCAGACAGGCAATCATGGTGCTAAAGCAGTGGCTAAGAGCTCTTGTCTGCCCTGCAAACACAAGTGACAGAGAAGGAACTAACTGGTGTCATGGACAAAGCCCAACCCTAGTGACACACCTTCTTCAACAAGGCCACACCTACTAATCCTTCCCGAACATTTCTACCAACTAGAGACCAAATATTCAAATCCACAAGTCTGTGAGGGCCACTCTTAATCAAACTACCACAATCCTTCACATATTCACCTAATTTTGTCTACATGCATTTTCATTATTGAGTAATTCTACTTATTTATTTTCTTTTGGGATCCCCTGTATTGTAGTTAAAGAAAAAAAACTTTATTCTGACTTTATAGTATTTTTAAAGATATTATGCTTTCTTTCTTTTCTTTTCTTTCTTTCTTTTTGTTTTCTTTTTTGTTTGTTTGTTTTTGTTTTTGTTTTTGTTTTTGTTTTTTGAGACAGGCTTTCTCTGTGTAGCCCTGGCTGTCCTGGAACTCACTCTGTAGACCAGACTGGCCTCAAATTCAGTAATTCGCCTGCCTCTGCCTCCCAAGTGCTGGGATTAAAGGCATGCGCCACCATCGCCTGGCTATGCTTTCATTTTTTTTAATCCCCTTTTTTAAAATTTCCAATTTTTTAAAAAATTTTCTCATGATTGGGAAATCCTTTTTAGGTTCATTTTTTAATCTCTGGTTCTCTCTTCCTCTTCGCCTTTCTTTTTTCATCATTGGGAAGTCCTTTTTAGTTTCATATTTAATCTCTGGTCCTCTCTTCCTCTTTGTTTTTCTCCACCCCTGTTCTTCTTTTCCCTTTCATTTATCCAACATTACTTCTCTATCTGCCCTCTCTCCACTTCCCCACCTTTTCCATTCATCTCAATTTAATATCCCTACATTTACCTTAAATGATCGTTAACACCACAGGCACTCTACTCTGCTTCTGCAGTGTTCTGCTTATGGGAGCATGCTTATATATCAGCATGCACTAACTGATTTTGATTATTTCCAGAACAATTTGGAGCTGTTGCTACTATCACAGTTTTTTGTTTCTCCTCTCTGAATGGTACTAGGGATCCAGCCCTCAAGGATGGCCTGGCCTGATCACTAAGAAGACACTCAAATAAAAGTGGAGAGATATCCAAATAAAGAGATGTTCACACAGCGACACAGAAATATAAGAAACACAAAGAAAGTAGGGCACCACGGCCCTTTAAAAGGCTAATTCCTTGACTATAGATTCAAGGACACCCAAGTTAGTAAAATGTGAATGTAAAGCTAAGTACGTCAGCTGGGCAGAATCTAGACTTACTTGGTAGCTGGACCTAAAGGCAGATTTATGAGGGATTGTCTAGTCTAAGGTTAGACTCTGTATGTCTGTGAGGGATTGTCTAGTCTAAGGTTAGACTCTGTCTGTGAGGATTATCTAGTCTAAGGTTAGACTCTGTCTGTGAGGGATTATCTAGTCTAAGGTTAGACTCTACATGAGGAACTGTCTAGTCTAAGGTTAGACTCTGTATGTCTGTGATGGATTATCTAGTCTAAGGTTAGACTCTGTATGTCTGTGAGGGATTGTCTAGTCTAAAGTTAGACTCTGTATCTATGAGGAATTGTTTAGTCTTAGGTTAGTTTCTATGTCTGTGAGGAATTATCTAGTCTAAGGTTAGACTCTATGTGAGGAACTGTCTAGTCTAAGGTTAGATTCTGTATGTCTGTGATGGATTGTCTAGTCTAAGGTTAGACTCTATGTGAGGAACTGTCTAGTCTAAGGTTAGACTCTGTATGTCTAGGAGAGATTCTCTTTATTACATCAATTTATTTGGAAAGAGCCTTTTTAATTGTGGAGAGGACAAATACTGGACTGCATAAGAAGGAAAGTGAACAGAGCCCTGGCATAGAGGTATTCGTTTCTCTCTACTTCCTGATTATAGATTCAATATGAGCATCTGCTTCAAGTGCCCGTTGCTTTGACTTCCAAGTAAGGAAGCCAGTGCAAGACAGGTGAAGGAAAGCCAACGACACAGAAGAGAAAGTTGTCAAAATGGATGAGAAATCAGCAATGTGAATGGGAAAGGTTAGCAAAATGGGAGAGAAGTCCAGTAATAGAGTTCAAATTTTGTAAAAACAAAGATGTTGGGAACGAAAAGTGAAATTAATAAAATAGAAGGCATAATGGTCGTCATCATCAGTGGAGTTGGCAGAGCAAGAGAGTGACGAACAGGGAGGACTCGCAAGGTTGAGAGAATCACATTCAAAGACAGATGAGACAGTAGAAGAGCATGTCCAAGCATCTAAGAACTCTGAGGTACAATCAAAAGATCGGTCTTAAGAACAGAATCCACAGGCTTAAAATAAGGAACTGAGATATTGATAAATAAGTAACATAGTCTACTAAATGAAATTAGAACAAAATTCCTTATTCTCTGCATCTTGACCATTGTGGGTTTCTCTGTTAACCACTGTCAACAGCGAAAAGAAGCTTTTTTGATGAGGGTTGCTGATGCCCTGATGTTCAGGGATGACAACAAGTCTGTTCAAGGCTATGTCTATTTACTAATAGGTTCTTTCCTCGGGTCTCCGGCTACAGGTTCTTAGCCTTACAGATTTCAATGTATGAATTAGGCCTTAAATCCAATTCTTCCTATGACATTCACATCACTAAGAGCAGTTTTGACTGCCCTATGGAAGTGGGTGGAAATGGTGGCTAGTTCCCACTTCTCTGCATTGATGAAAGGAACATAAAATGCAATGACTTGTCACTGCCTGGTGTATAGTAGCCTCTCAAAAAAGACTGTGGGGTGTTTTGAATGTAATACGAGGGAGGGGTGCTCAGACTCCCTGCAGACATTTAAAGGAATCCAAGCATTCCAATGCAGAACCCAGGAAATATTTTCCCACGGAAACACTGTGTTCCACTGAACTGTTACAGTCTTTAAGATTCTAAGGGTTCCACACTTTAGTTTAATTCTACTAGTTAAATGGCCTCTCCTGGTCTAATCTGGCAAAACTAACCACCATGAAGAACATCAGCACCAGGGGGAAATGTGAGTTCTAAACAAGTCACTTAGAATGTGGTTTTAGAATGCAGTCCACTGATAAACTTGGTGTTTCCTAGACGTCTCTGCTATAAGGGACAATGGAAAATTTGCCAGGTCTCTAAGGCAAAACCCTCAGGAGAGACCAAGATGGTCAAGACACTCAGGCCAAGGGTGGGAAGAAAGGGATGTTGTAAAGAGAACTAACAATGTAGACTTGACCCGTAGGAGGTTATCATCCACATTCTAGTATGGAGAGACTGAGAGGAGCCTTCCAAGACCAAACACCACGTCCTAAAAGGAATACCAAAGACCTGGGGGGGAAAAAACTTTTTAACTAGAAACTTAAGAGTGGGGCCTGTGTCTGCAGAGTGGTTTTAATCATGGCTTCAACCAAATATTGAGCAAAGCTATTCAGAGAGGAAGAACGCATCTGTGCTGAAAATTATTTTCTTCCTAACGCTTCTAAAATGTACTGGTTGCTTTTTGGTCACTCTGGCAGGATTCTTGAAGCAATGCATGAAGAGATATTTCCCTCTGCTTATGGTTGCCATGGTTTTAGGCTAAGTTCGCTTGGCTTAGCGCTCCTAGGCTCCTAAGATACTGTAAGGTACAGTTGTCAAGGCCAGGAGAGTGTGTGACAAAGGAAGGTCACCTCAACGCAGACAGGAAGTAGAGAAAAGGAGACACTGAGGAACCTCCTAAGGATCCACCTCCAGTGATCTCTCTTTAGCTGGCCCGAACGTCTAAAGGTTTTAAATCTCTAAAAGTAGCATCTCCCCATGAGCCTTTGGGTGGGGGCTTCACATCCAAGTAGCAACACTAAACAATACAGTATAACAACTATTTGCACACCATGTGCATTGTATTCAGTGTTACAAGTGACTTAAAGATAACTTAGTACACAGGAGGCCATGTGTCTGTCATTTGCAAATACTTGAACATCTGAGGATTCAGTTATTCGGTAGGGTCCTGAAACTAGTTCCTTCCAGGTACTGATGGACAGCTATCCATCTGGGATCAGTTTCTAGATGAAACTTATGACTTTGGGGTGTCTGATGGTTTGAATGAGGATGAACCCCAGAGACTCATATATTTGAATACTTGGTCCCCAGTTGATGGGACTGTCTGGGAAGGATTAGGAGGTGTGGCCTTGTTGGATAAGGTGTGGTGGGGGCAAGCTCTGTGGTCCCAAATGCCCAAACCATTCCCAGTTAACTCTGATCGCTCTCTCTGCCTTGTGATTGTGTCTCAAGATGTAAGTTCTCAACTACCGTCCCAATGCCTGCTGCCATGCTCCCTGCCATGATGGTCATGTACTCTAACCCTCTGGACCCATGGCCCCCAGATATACTTTTTATTTCATAAGTTGCCTTAGTCACAGTATTTCATTCAATAGAAAACTAAGACAGGGTGTGAAATTCAATGTTAAGTTGCTTTGGGGGGAGGGGCTTACCAAGAAGCAGTGAGCAGGAAAGGTTGGGGAAGGGCGGGATCAATGCATTACATAGAGGCCAAGGGGAGGGGAGTTGGTGTTCATAGAGCAGTCTATGTATACCAGAATAGTGAGAGAATGAGATCCAGGTCCACCCTGGACAGGGCTGCTCCCTTCTCAGCCTCACTGGGTTGACACCAGGCCATCCCGTTCATCTCCCACGACTGTGATCACGTGTAAGCAGTCACCAGAAGGTGACTAAAAGGTCACTAAAGGTCACCAGAATCGTTCATGATGCTGGAAACCCAGTTCACTAACAAGAAGGCTTAAGGGTGTGTCCTGGCTCCTCCACTCACTCCTGATGGTGGCCATCACTCCTTCCAGTGTTCACGAAGATCCCCGCTCATTAAATGACTGTCCCCTTGAGGAGTTCTCACCATTCAGATCAAGTCCAGCCTTCATTCTGCTCTCTCTAGCCCAATGACCTAACTCTGCTGCTTCATTCAGGAAATTCACTTCTCCTAAAGCTCTCTTCTGGCAGAACCATAAGAAGCAACACATTCTTTTCACGATGGCCTGGGTAGGCCAAGGTGTGTGCTGGGAGGAATCCTGAAGCGAGTCACATTTCTTGCTCTTTAGGCAAACAGGGTGAAGGCAGGGACCAAGTCGGTGGACTCTAATGAAGAAGGCCAGTAAGTACTGAAGGATGCATTCCAAACCTACGATGGGACAGTGTGTGGAAGAGTGAACCAGCCTACCTTGAAGGGCCTGTCGACGCTTCTGAAGGAGGCGAGGTAAGTTGAGTTGCAAAGACTTTCCCAGAAGTTGTGGGGAGAGAGGCAGGGCCTACCTCTGCCAGAGGTAGAATAAAGGCCATGGTATAAGGATCTGTGGTTGCTTCTTGCTTCCATCTTTTTCCTGCTTTTTGTTTTGTGGTTTGTTTTAGGGGGGGAGGTTGTTTTGTTTTGTTTGTGTTTTTGGTTCTAGGTTTTGTTTTTAGTCCCAGGGCCTTAAAAGTGTTGGACAAGCTCTCTCACTGAGCTGTGTCTCCAGCCCAATTTTTTTAAAAAGGATTTTACTTACTAGCTTTGAAATAATACAGAAGCTCAAGCTAGTCTTGAACTTAAAGCCTCTTGGGTAGCTGGGATTCAGGTCTGTGCTTCAGTTCTTGTGGTTTTCCACTGACAAGTAATGATTGTATATATCTGTGGGCTACAATGCAATGGTTTGTTGTTGTTTCGATTTTTGAGACAGGGTCTTGTTATATGGTCCAGGTTAGCCTTGAACTTCTTTATGATCCTCCTGCCTCTGCTCCTAAACTCTGGGATTATAGACAAGCATCATCATGTCAGGCCAAAGTAATGTTTTGATATGTATTTATAATGTATATTGATTAAGTCAGGCTAATATTAACAAGTTAATCACCTCTTATATTTTATTTTGTGTAGTAAAAATACTCAAAATCTACACTGTCATGTGTTTTGACATGTACAATGAATTATTTATTGCAGTGAATCACCAATGTGTAGAGTCGTCACTTTCATACTGAACAGTTGTGCCTTTAACCAAGTGTGCCCTCCCCCAGCTACCGCCTAAACAGCAGTCAACCCCAAGCCTATGGGGAGGGGGTTGGGTAGCCTTTCTTTCCCCTGCTGGCTTAGTTCAATTAACACAGTGCACACCAGGCTCATCCACACTATCGCAGTTTATGGAATTTCTCCCTTTTTGAGACTGTATGCTGGATGTGTATCACAATTTCTCTGTCCATTGATGTGATTTGTACTTCCTGGCTACTATGGAATGTATGGAAAAGAGCGTGAGTGCAGTCTGTCTCGTGGGAAGCTGGCCGTAGCAAGGAGAGTTTGGGAGAGCTAGTGGATCACAGAGCCACACTCTCTCTGTGACTCTGATGTAGCATGGGTCGCCGCTCCAGTTCGTCCCTTTGTGTCCCTGACGATCTCCTAAGGCTGATGATGGCAGTACCACATGAGGCTCATGAGGGTGGTAGCCCAGCCCCTCATCAGCACTACCACCACCTGCAATTACAGCAGTTGCTACTGGGAGCCATAGTCCTCTGGGAGCACCTCACCTACTCCGATGCCCATCTATTGGATCCTCGTATCACCCTTATAGGGTAGATACAGTTTTTAGTGTTCTGTTTTATAGACGTAAACCAGGGCATCAAAAGAGATTAAAGATGGAAGCAAAGACAGAGGAGATTTGCTAACCAAAAAATACAGGTAAATTGGAAGCTAAGCATGTAATTTCCATCAAGAGAAAAGAGGACTGGGGTGGGTGGGTGTGGGGGGTGTGTGTGAAAGGGGGGCAACTGTGAAATGAGGAGAAGTAACTTTTAGATAGTTTTCTGTTAGC
Source organism: Mastomys coucha (assembly GCF_008632895.1). NCBI lineage: Eukaryota > Metazoa > Chordata > Mammalia > Rodentia > Muridae > Mastomys > Mastomys coucha. The sequence goes on from NW_022196903.1 coordinate 128,246,414, forward strand.
TCTGTTAACTATCCAAGTTGTTATGGGTGAATTTAGGTGGGTGCTGAGAGTCTGGTCATGCGTTAAGTTACAAATGATTGGTTGCTAGGGGGTAATGTCTAGTTACAAGAGGGCTCTCACCAGGGAGCCATCCACAGACAAAAAGCTTTCCAAAAAGACAGCAGAGTCCAAGGCTGGAAGGGACGGCATTCTTGCAAACAGTTTCCTAACAGCGTTCTTTGTCTGGAAGGGAAAGACTAAGAAATCTGTGTCCTCAATGTAAACTTCGCTGTCTACCAAAAGCTGGTAAAACGTTTCCCTCCTGTGCACAGACCCTGGATTCCACACAGTTCTACAAAGTTGTAAGAACAGGCCTGAGCGCAGCTTTGCAGGCCTGAGCGCAGCTTTGCAGGCCTGAGCGCAGCTTTGCCTGAGCGC
>NW_022196903.1:128247262-128363510 GCF_008632895.1 Mastomys coucha
AGCGCAGCTTTGCAGGCCTGAGCGCAGCTTTGCCTGAGCGCAGCTTTGCCTGAGCGCAGCTTTGCAGGTGCTTTCCCTCTGGGTACCGCACGCCATGACATCTTTTGCACTCCTATTCACTCAGATTAAGACAACATCACTTCCTTTAATTTTTTAAATTACATTTATTTACTGGGGGGGGGGGCACTCTCATCACAGCAGCACGTGTGTGGAGGTCAAAGGACAACTTTGAAGTTGGTCCTCTCTTTCTACTGTGTGGAGCTCAGGGATCAAACTCAGGTCATCAGGCTTGGCTACAAGCACCTTATACCACCAAGCCATCTCGTTGGCCCACCATCACTTTTTGGGAAGCTGTCTCACACTGTTTCAGATGAAGCAGCCACTCGTCCATAAGGCATTTCGACATGAGCCCCTCCCTAAATGAGGTTTCTGTTATTCTTTTTGCATGCAACTGATTAGTTAATCCTAAGTATTCCAAATCTTAGCACAATCTTGTCCCTACAATAATTTGGGGACCTCATATATTACCTACTTTACTTTTCCCAGAGAAATGATCATATGCCAACAACAGCTGGCAGTTTCTGAAACACCAGCTTTGTGCCCGACACCTGCCAAGCGCTTCCCACGAAAACCTCAGACACTTGCTCTCTACACAGAGTCAGATCTTTCTGTCTTCTTTTAATAGACTAGGAAACAGAGGCTAGTGTGGTTAAGGAAACTGTTCATAAGCTATTTAGGGAGCTAGAAGTGTGGCTCAGTGCCCTCCATGAGTCTGTACAGCCTTCAGTTTGGATGTCCAGAAAAAGCTCTGTGTGGTGGCCCACGTGTGTAACCTAGTGCAGGAGACAGAAGCAGGCAGAACTCAGGGGCTTTCTGGATGGCTAACTGAAGCAGCAAGCCCCAGGCTTAATGAGAGACTGCCAGCTTAAAACAATAAGGTGGGAAAAGCAATGAGGAGGAGAGAGGACAGAGAGAAAGAGAGAGAGAGAGAGAGAGAGGGAGGGAGGGAAGGAAGGTGGGAAGGGAAGAGGGAGAGGGAAGGGAAGAGGGAGAGGGTGAGAGCGAAGAGGAAGAAGATAGAGAGAGGGAGAAATGGTTAATGACAGACCCAAGGCTCACATCTAGAACTCTCACCTGACTCTGTGGTCCATACCCTCTCCCCAACCTCCTCTTTCCATCATCTGTGAATTTGTCACTACCCAAGTCAATCATAAAAAAATGTCAAACAGACTCAAGGACAAAGCTCAAAGGTGGATTTCAGACCCCTCCTCCCTGTACATTTGCTGGTTACTCACAGTCAGAGGCGAGGTATTTTTCACAGGATGTTGGAGGCCAGAAATGTTGGACACGTTGCCCACACTCAGACACCCAAGCCAGAGCAAGCCGGAAGGGCCAAGTTCCTCATTCCATACACACACACACACTTTACACTTTGGGTAGCAATGAGAAGCCACCCAAGGAGTTTTGCATCTATAGCTGTTTTATAATTGTTCAACTCATCTCCGTGCACATCCTGAGACCTTTGACCCCCCCCAGTTATAGAACATGTGATTCAAATGTTCTTCAGTAACTCTGGGGTTTTGTTCTTTGGGTGGTGTAAGAACTGGATTCAGTGCCTCAGATATGCTGGGCAGGCACTCTGCCCCTGAGCTAGTTCCAGCCCTCCTCACAGACTCTTTCGGAACACATGAAACTAACTCACCCCCCATGTAACTATCCCCTAATATCTCAGGTTGTTTTTTAAGGCATTCCCGAAAGTGTGAGGCCTCTGAACTACCAACTCCCCACGACTGTGAAGGTCAGCCGGCTCCCCCAACACTTCTCAACAGTAACCCGTCCTTAGTTTATTTTCTATGGCTGCCAAAGACCAAAAGCAGCCTAGAGAAAGAAGAAAGAGTTAATTTGGCTTCCCATGCCCTGATCTCTGAGGAAAACCAAGGAAGGAACCTGGAGGCAGAAACTGAAGCAGGGACCCGAGAAGCCACGTTCCCCACACCTGGCTCAGCTTGCTCTTTTCTGTAACAGAGAATCACCTTTCCAGCTTGTCACTCGGCTTGTCCACATCTTCACAGATCAGGAGACAGAAAGCTCCTGTAGGAAAGGCCCAACCAGAATCCTTCCAGGGTTGCTTAACCTTCGCAAACAGCGCCACCTGCTGGGAACAAAGGTTCACACTCCTCATCCAGTCAGAGGCAGAATGAGTAACAGAAATGTCTCCAACGCATCCGAATGTGCCTCAGTCAATCTATAGTCCACGATGAAGAGACAGTGGGCCTGAAAGCCAACGAATTTAAATGATTTAACTAAGGTTTAAAACAGATTTAAAGTAAAATCCTAACACTCTCATATTGTAAAAGAACTCGTGTCAGATTGGTCCCTTCAACATTCCACCATGGATACGGGAGGAGCTCCTGAGGCACCCACCCTCTCCCACTCCCACCCCCACCCCGTCAGAGACTAGTGGCAGTTAACAGTTGCTAGGGTGAGGGGGTCATTTTCTTCAGTGGTGTAGCCACTGGTAAGTTGCCCCTGCTTAAAGTAAATGACCCCGCAGCCATGCTCACACAAGCAGCCCTTGTAGGGAGAAAAGGCAGGGGAATAGGAAGGGGATTAACTATCTGGGAGTAAGAAAGTCAACACAAGCCTGAGGGAGAACGGGAAGGGGGAGCCTGTGACCACGATATGTTGTACACTCGCACGAACGTCCAAAAATAAGTGTATTTGGCTTAACTAACACATTAAAAAGAGCTTGTTTCAAATGCCTTCCGTAACAGCTAACCGGAACCAATACAATATTCTCTCCGGTTCAAAGGAGACCTTCAAACAGTAAGCATTTATACTGAGATAAGGAACGCCGAGATGAATCTACAAGCAGGACAAACTGGAAATGCTGGCTGCTCTCCGCAGGACAATAAAGGAGCGCATTCTGCAGGAACCAGTTCTCATTTCCATGGGAGGTATTATGTTTACACTACCCTCGTTTTCTACACATTAACTTGCATCTTTGTAGACTTGCAATGTGGACTAATCTAGAGCACGGAAGGGGCGGGCCTCTAGAAACCAGATGGTTTCCAAGTTCCCAACCACCCGCTGAGGAGACGCCATCAGTCTTTTGCCTGTTTCAAATCGTGTAGTATTTTTCTGCTTCAGAGTCAAGTGGCAGTGATCATGATTCCAGAAAGGAAGACAAAGAGTTAATAAAAGACATCTCCGGCTGGAGAGATGGCTCAGTAGTTAAGAGCACTGACTGCTCTTCCGAAGGTCCTGAGTTCAAATCCCAGCAACCACATGGTGGCTCACAACCATCCTTAACAAGATCAGATGCCCTCTTCTGGAGTGTCTGAAGACAGCTACAGTGTACTTACATAGAATAAATAAATTAACTCTTTGAAAAATAAAAAGACATCTCAAGAGGGACAGGAAAGATGGTCAGGGTATGGGCTCTAAAGGCAGACACCGTGGGATCCCTTCAGCCTCAGCTTTACCACAGACGCCACCTTAAGCAATTCTATGCCTCAGTTTTCTTATCTGTAATCTGGACATAACTATCAACTCTCTCTACACAGCTGAGTTGACAAAAAGCAGCAGCGACTTCCATAAAATGCTAGCCATTGCAATTACACCTCGCCACAGCCCAAGACTATGAAAACATGCTTCCGTTTATTTTTAAAGTTGATGACCGATTAAGTGGAGAAGTCTCTTTTGATGATCATAAACTCGACAAGATGGATGTTCGTTTTCTCCGAGTTTCTCATTGCCTCTCCTAGAGTAGATATGGCTTCATTATCAGTCAGGTGTAGACCACAATTTGCCCTCGTGGCTTCCGGTAGAGGAAGAGGTGAAGTGAGCATCAAGTCTGAGATGTTCTTGATTGTGGAGTCCTCCAAAGAAGGTGGGACTAGCTAAATCCAGCACAATTCTATCCTGCCTCTGTGCCAGGAGGGCCCTAATGGAGGAGCAATGCTTCTTGCTCTGGCCTTGCCTCTGACTGCACCAGCAATACCGTCTCTGTTCAGCCTTCAGTATTCGTCTCCACTCCAACACAATTTTGGATTTACTGAGAAGTATGGGGAAAGGGAGGTATTCCTCCCACATTCTCTTTCTGAGTTCTATATTAAAAGACATTTAACTAACCAAAGAAAAACTAGTTTTGAGAAACATACACCACACAGACTCCAGGAGAACTGAGTAATAAAAAACTCTGTGCCTGAGCCAGATTTGGGTGTACATCAGGAAACAGAAGCAGGAAGACCACAAGTTCAAAGCCAGCTGATCTACACAGCAAGACCTTATCTCAAAAAACTGAAAGGAGCTGGGTGTGGTGGCACACACCTTTGATCCCAGCACTCCTGAGGTAGGGGTGGGTGGATCTCTGTGAGTTTGGGCCAGCCTGGTCTACAGAGTGAGTTCCAGGTCAGCCAAAGCTACATACACAGAGAAACCCTCTATAAAAAAAACCAAAACAAAACAAAACAAAAAGATAAAATAAGTAAATAAAGTTAAGTAAATAAAAGGAAGAAAAGAAGAAAAAAGAAACCCACAAGAGTCAAGAGCTTACATCACACCTTAACAACAAAAATAAAACCTATCAATTTGGAGGGACATAGCAAGCAAAGAAGGTTCTAGACTTTCAAGGGCAGCTGACTGTGGAAAAGCAGCAAGGTAAGTGTGAAGCGTATGGGGCTGGGCGGTGGTGGCGCACGCCTTTAATCCCAGCACTTGGGAGGCAGAGGTAGGCAGATTTCTGAGTTTGAGGCCAGCCTGGTCTACAGAGTGAGTTCCAGGATAGCCAAGCCTACACAGAGAAACCCTGTCTTGAAAAAAAAAAAAAAAGAAGGAAGCGTATGTCAGGGCCTGGTGCTGTCCTCCCATTAGCAGTCTAGATGAGGCCCCGGTGAGAACTTTCCTGCCCTTCCTCTCAGAGCGCGGAGGGAGAAGAGTCTGTCTGTGCCTGTTTTATCAACTCAAAATGCCCTGTTAGAGTGAAGTATTGTGGTGTGGCATCTTCTAAACCCTTCAGGGACAGCAGTATAAAATATAGAACAAAACCTGGACTGCTTACCAAGATGACAGGAAGAATAGAAGCACAACATTATAACAATATTTGCTCTGGGATGAATGAATGAGTAGATGCTCATGAGCATCTTGATTTTATTGTGTGTCCTTTTTAGGTTCTACATGTTTTCTACAGAAGTATGTACACTTTTAGGACTGCGAGGAAAGTAGTTTTCATATCAGGTTAATATGGAAAATGTGTTGGGTCTGGCTTCTTAGGTACGGGAGGTACCGAGTGGGTCTGTCCTCCTTAGGTACGGGAGGTACCGAGTGTGTCTGCAGACAGACCTTGTCCTTCTTAGATACAGGAGGTACCGAGTGTTTCTGCAGACAGACCCTGTCCTCCTTAGGTATGGGTGGTACCAAGTGTTTCTGCAGACAGACCCTGTCCTTGCTGAGCTCACTTCCTTGTCTCTTAGTTTCCTTTCCAACACCTTTTGCTTTGTAGAATGGTCCTTCTTCTGTGACTAAGTCCCATGTAGCCGTGTCCTCAGTCTTCCTATCTGACCAAGGATAATTTTGTTCTGATCCTCTTGCCTTGACTGCCTAAGTGCTGGCATAACAGATAACCATTGGTTTGGGTGTTCGTTTGTTTGTGACAAGGTTTCTCTGTGTTGCCCTTGCTGTCCTGGAACTCACTCTGTAGAGCAGGCTGGCCTTGAATTAACAGAGATCAGATCTGCCTGCCTCTGCCTCTTGAGTACTGGGATTGCAGATGTGTACCACCAAGCCCTGCCCATTGGGAAGAAAACCTATTCCTGATACTTCTTAAATAGTCTCTCAACTGAGCAAACTCCTGCACACTATGTTCGTTTGCTGGTGAGACTTTATTTTGGGTCAGCAAGAGTCAGAATTTCCCATGCTCAGGCCATTTGTTTCCCTCATCTGGGTCTATTAGCCTAAGTGCTAAATGACCAGTACCGCCCTTCCCCTGAGTTTAATGGGAATAGTCTTCCACAATTTCCAGTTTCTTCATCTATACTTAACCAGCTGTGCTCAAAGTTTCGGGATCATAGTAATATATGAATACAATGTCTATGTCAATTAAGAATCTGGATGGAAACTAAAACCACATATAACTATTTCTTATTTCATACACATAGGGAGTTTGATGCATAGAGTAGTAGCATGCTGTATCTAAAATTAAATTTTGTGGCTTTTACTACAGCTGGGGTGAAATTCTTGTTTATAAGCTTTCCCATTGGTCCCACCTGAAAATGGTATTTTGTGGTCACTGGGAAGATAACGTGATTTGACGTGAAGCCAGAAGGACCACGATTTGGATCTCAATCAACTGAGGAGAACCCTAACCCCTCTAAGTCTGTCATCTCCTCTGAGAAACAGGAATCCCTCAGTCCCTCAGCACAGTTACGATTACATACGTGGACAGCGGTAGGTGACACAGGCTCTATCTGCTAGAGGCTCATACGTGGACAGCGGTAGGTGACACAGGCTCTGTCTGCTAGAGGCTCCAGAGAGTAAACCGGGGGAAGGTGGATAGGAGCTATCAGCTGAGGTGAGTTAGGACTAACGTATCAGCTTCTTGGCAAGTAAAATAGGAAAGGACAGACAGAGGAGTGGGCGGAGCCCAGAATCCATACTGGAGGTGATTGGCAGGTCTGGAGAGAGAAAGCTGACATATCTAGAAACTCTGCTCGTGCTCTCTCCGTGTCTCAGAAAACCACCTCCGTGCTCTCAACTCGGTAACAGACATTTTAGAGAAGCAAGCGGAAGAGAAGAGGAAGGTGGGTAGACGCTGTAACAGTAGCAGCACAGAGAAGACAACTGGAAAAACCTGCTCTCCTTGGCGCTTGACCAACAGAGTCAACATCAGTGACTCCGCCCTTTTTAAGAGACTCCTGCTGAGCCGGTGGCTTGGCAGCCCCGGATCCCCTAAGAATCGCACTGCTCTCTCTGGAAACCCAGAATAAGTGAACCCTGGCCAGCACATTTCCTCTAGACTTTGGGGAAAATAGCTTCCTGTTAGAACTGCACCGTCTTAAGCCAGGTGGAAACCTGGTTGTAACCAGAATCTGCAGGAAAAAAAAATCTGACACAGGATCTAAGCAGTATGCCTGACACTGGGAAATACAGACCAGGGATGCAGCCAGTATTCATGCCTGGACTCCTGAAGGACCCACCCGGTGGTGACCAACACATCTGTGACCTGATTCCTGGAAGACCACCCACTGTTGGGACCAGTCAATGTGACGCAAACTCTCAAAAGTCAAGGGCAAAAACAGCATTTGTAACCCAACCCATGAACTGTCCACAGGGAAGACAAGCAGTTGTGACCTAAGGTCACAAAAGACTACCCTGGTGTTTGACAAACATCTGAAAGTCCAGGAAGGAACATCAAGAGAAGGAAGGCTGGAACCAGCAAGCAGACAGCAAGAGTACTGAGGACTTGTCTCAGTACCCCAGACGCCAGGCTAGCAAAGAAAATGACACCTCAGCCCTATTACAATTTAATCCCTCTTGAGTATTTCAAATATGTCCACTGAGATAACAGTGATTTTGAAAGAAAACAATCATTTGACCAACGTTGTCATATAAGTCCTAATGCAAAAATACAGGAACTATTGACAAGCAAGGCATCATGACTCTCCAAAATTTATTTATTCCCCAGTAATGGCATCTGATGAGAAGGAATTAGATGAAAAATCAAGAACTCAAAAGAATAAGTGTAAGTGTGATCCAAGAAATCAAAAAGGACACACACTCCTGAACTAACTCCAAGACAGCACAGGCACAGGCATGGACTAAGAAAGTCAGGCCAGTAGATTAAGGTAAAAGCTAATAAAGAAGAATACTGAAAAGAAATCGCAAACATAATAAAGCAGCTGGAGAGATGGCTCAGAGGGTAAGAGCACTGACTGCTCTTCCAGAGGTCCTGAGTTCAGTTCCCAGCACCCACATAAAGCTCACATCTGTCTGTTACTTCAATTCCAGAGGACCCAACACCCTCGCACAGACATACATGCAGACAAAATACCAATGCACAGAAAGTAAAAAAAAAAATCATTTTGCTTGGCAGTGATGGCACACGCCTTTAATCCCAGCACTTGGGAGGCAGAGGCAGGCAGATTTCTGAGTTCAAGGCCAGCCTGGTCTACAGAGTGAGTTCCAGGACATCCAGGGCAATACAGAGAAGCCCTATCTCGAAAACCAAAACAAAACAACAAAAAACATAATAAAGGGAGCTTTCAGTAAATCCAATAAAAATCTCTGTAGAAAGATGCATCAATAGGAAGGTCTAAAGGGAAGACGTAAAGCTAAGACAAAGACAGCAAAGAAAAAAATAAAATATAAAGACAGCAGTTGAGATCAATAGGACACTGTGAAAAGACAAAATCTATGAATCATAAGCATAGAAAAAAGAATTTCATGCTAAAGGAATAGAAAACATTAAGAGTAAGATCATAATAAAAAGAAAGATGTCTAACCAGATACAAATATTTTTTAAAAACTAAGACAGATGATAAAATAAATTTCCCATGTCATAATTTAGTAAAAACACTAAACATACCGAAAGTATATTGAGATGTGAAGAGAGAAACACCAAGTCACAAAGGCAGTTTCATTAGAATGGCGTCAGATTTCTCCACAACAACGCAACGAGGAAGAGAATAGGTTTGGCTGTTCTAATATCTGGCAGGATAGAGTTCAAACCAACATTAGACAAAGGAGGCCATCAAAGTTTGTAAAAGCACTTGCCACACAAGCCAAATGATGTAATTTTTAGAACTCATAAGAAGCCTGACGTCATAGGGCACATCTGTAATCTCAGCACTCCTACAATGAAATGGAAGGCAGAGACATGAGAATCAACCAGAAGTTCATAGACAAGCTACTGGAATTTTCCAGAGTGGCAGAAATAACAAAAGAGCCCCACCCCACCCCAACCTCCATAGGGGGAGAGGACTGAAAGAAAGAACCAACTCTTGAGAGATGTTCTCTGCCCTCCAATGTGTGCACTGGGGCATGTTCCTATCCCTACTCATACAGAAACACAATCATAATATAATTAATAGTCAAAAGTCGCATGCTGAATAAAGGAACAACCCAGCAAGAAGGAATTCAACTTTAAATATATATGCACTAATCATGGGTGTACCCAGTTTCATAAAACACGTACTAATAGATGTAAAGACATGCATTAATTCCTACACAACAATAATGGGTAACTTCAATATATAGGTCAATGGACAGAGCCTACCAGTAGACAGGTTATACTGACAAAAACTAAATAAGGAACCTGAGTTCAATGGCATTCTTCCCAGCTTCTGTGGTGCTTTCCCTAGACTAGACCATATGTTAGGGCACAAAGCAAGTCTTAACAAATATGAGAAAGTTGAAATCTATCATATTTTATGTGGACACAATGAAATAAAACTAGAAATTAACCTCGAGAAAAACCATGGGACCTATACAAATTATGGAAATTAAGCAATGGCGCTTCTGAATGATAAATGGGTCTTCAAAGAACTCAAGAGTGAAATAAAAAGATTCCTATCATTGGATGAACATGAGAAGACAACATACTCAAATCTGTACACACATGCTTATACTAAAATATGGAACACCCCACCCTACAGATTTCATATAACAACACACATGAGGGCCTTAGAAAAAGAATAAGTCAAATCCTAAATAAGTAGATGGAAAGAAACAATTAAAATGAGGACAGAAATATGAACTATAAACTAACAACAAAAACTTGATACAAAGAATCAACAAAGAATTCTTTGGAAAGATAGACAAGATTGACAAGAGAGAGAGCTCAAAATAATATAAATAGGGATGAAAACATTACAACAGATATCAATGAAAAGCAGAAGCTCATTGGGAGGATATAATTTTAAAACGAAACTGGAAAATCTAAAAGATATGGATGAATTTCTAAACTTATATGGCATAGCAAATTAAGTCAATATGAGATAAACTATCAAATTAGATTTTATAACAAGCAATGAGACTGAGGCAATAATAAAATTGAAAAACAGCAGACAGTGTTGGCGCATGCCTTTAATCCCAGCACTTGGGAGGCAGAAACAGGTGGATTTATGAGTTTGAGGCCAGCCTGGTCTACAGAGTGAGTTCCAGGACAGCCAGGGCTATACAGAGAAACCCTGTCTCAAAAATAAATAAATAAATAAATAAATAAATAAATAAATAAATAAATAACTAGAAAAACAAAACAAAAATCTCTTAACTAAAAATAGTAACAACTCAAGACCAGACGGATTCACTGCTGAGTTTCAACAGAATCTCAAAGAACTAATGCCAAGCTTCTCAAACTAGTCTGTAACACAGAAAAGGAAAGGATGCTATCAAATTCTTTTTATGAAGCCAGTGCTGTCCTTGTATAAACAAGGATGACATCACCGTTCCAAAGTGTGGTGGAGATGGTAGATAAGAGGAAGAAGACAGCCCAGGCATCTGGAAGAGTCTAGAGCAAGGAAAGGAAACTGAGCTCGGCCAGCAGAGTGGACAGGGCCATGAGAGGAGAGAGGTGGACAGGGCCATGAGAAGAGAGAGGTGGACAGGGCCATGAGAGGAGAGAGGTGGGGAAGAGGGAAAGAAAGAGAAAGAGAACGCAGGAAAGGAGATAGAGGGGACCAGAAGAGGAAGACGAAAGAAGACCACATAGCCAAAATGGCAGACTTATATGGGAATGAGAAGCTGAGGGCGGGAAGCTCATGAGCTCGAGAAGTTTAGAATTGAGGGTAGGGGTGAGAAGAGCTGAGAAGAGCCAAGGGGACTGAGTGAGCATAGAGCCCAGCATGTGCTTCATGTGTTCATGAGAGCCACAGAGAGCCATTTGTCCAGTTTCTTTTGGACTTGACAGTCCCATACCAAACCACACAAGGACACAACAGCAACAACAAAAGGACATAGACCAATTTCTCTGTTAAACTTAGATGTAAGGGGAAAAAAACTCAGTAAAATATTTGCAAACAAAATTTTAAAAATAAATAAAATTGTTCACATAATCAAGTTGGCCTTATTCCAGAGATGCAGAGATGAATCAACATATGCAAATCAATAGGCATAATACATCACAAAAATGGACTCGAGAATAGAAATTACATGATATTCTCAATAGATATAGACATCCCTTCTTGATAAAAGCTCCAGAGTAGAAATAGAGGGAACACATCTCAACATAATTAAGGCTCTATATGTCACATAGATAGCCAACATTATACTAAATGGGAAAAAATTAAAAGTGTTTCCACTAAAATCACAAATAACAGGTGTGTGTCCACTTTCTCCTCTTGTTTAACAGTGTGCTTGAGGACTTAGCTACAAGACAAGAGAAGGAAATATAATCAGTACAAATAGAAAAGCAAGAAGTCAAAGTGTCCTCATTGCTGATAAGCTTCTAGACGTAAGACCCTAGAGATTCCATCAAGAAACTTTGAGATTGCATAAATTTTTTCAGTAAAGTGACAGGATATGAAATTATCACTCACAAATCAGCAGCCTTCCAGTACACTGATAAAAATGATGAAAAAGAAATCCAGAAAATTATTCCATTAAAATTACTTATAATAATAATAATAATAATAATAATAATAATAATAATCCTAGCCAAGAAAGTGAAACACCCAAACAATTAAAGCCTTAAAACATTCAAAAAATAAATTGAAAAGAATGCAAGGAGAGAGAAAGAGCCCAATGCCCATGGACTAGAAAATTAATATTGTGAAAATGTCCATATTGCCATAAAAACATCTAATTTAATGTATCCTCCATCAAAATTCCAGTATCATTCTCATAAATAGAAAAAAAAAATCCTAGAAGATGCACATGAAAGTACAAAGATACCCAGATAGCTAAAGAAATCCTGACCAAAGAACTTTGGAGGCATCAATATGCCTGATTTCAAGTTATACTGTAGAACCATAGTAACAAAAACAAAAACAACAACAAAAAAAAACACTAACACAGAACCAATGTGCAGATCAATCAAATGGCGTAGAAGATGCAGATATGGGTCCACCCAGCTACCAACATCTGCTTTTTCCCAAAGATGCCGAAAATATGCATTAGAGAAAAGATAGCATCTTCAACAAATAGTGCAGGAAAACTGGCTTTTCCACGTGTGGAAGAATGAAACTGGATCCTTATCTCGTTCTGTGAAAAAACTCAGCTCCAAATGAATCCAAATTGCTAATGTGAGTCATGAATCTGTTAGAAGAAAAAACAGGAAAGAAAATCTCAAGAGAAAACCTTTCGGAACAGAACTCCTGTTGCTTGGAAAACAATGTCAACAATTGACAGAGAGGACATCATGAAATGACAAAGCTTCTATACAGCAAAGAAACAGTCCATTGATTGGGCAGATGGCATACAGAATGAGAGAAAATCTTTGTCAGCAATACAGAGGATTGATTATATATATATAAGAAATTATATACTGCAATAAATGGACTAACCAAGTTAATAACTTTCAAAGGATTAAATGCAAATGGCCAGTAAACATATAAATTGTTCCTCACTCCAGTCAGAATGACAGTTAAGAAAACAAGTAACACCCATACATGGAAAATAAAAATAAAATTTCCCAATATTTTTTAAAGAAAAGAAAACATAACAGATGCTGGCTAGTATGTGAACAAAAGGGAGTTCTTCTGCCCTGCTGGTAGGAATATTAAACTAGTCCCCCACTGTGGAAGGCAGCATGAAGGTTTCTCACAAAGCTAAAGTAGACCAGCAAGGTGACTCAGCTGTCACTCACTCCTGGCATTAACCCAAATGACTCTCAAAGTCAACATATCACAGAATCACTTGCCCTTTGATGCCTATTAGGGCACTGCTCACAGTAGGTAACGATAGAACCAACGTAGGTGTGCACCAACAGAGGAATGGACAGATAAGCATGGTGTGTACATACAGCAGATTTCTATTTCCAACCATGATGATGTACATGTGACATGAAAGTAGAAGTAAAACCGTCCAGAGGAACAAAAGGGACAGGATGGGGAAGAAGGCTGGAGAGAAAGGACAGTCACACCACACTGCATGTGCTTTTATGAAAATGCCCGCACGTAACAGTGTGCCATTTATTAGAAATAGGAGCAATGGACGTGTTTTTCAAATGTGTACCTGCCACGGATTGGCTGGTCGGAAAACACGGATAAAATGCAAAGCAGGGAGCTCTCAAGACAGCTCCACCTGTTTGTGCCTGGTGGCAGTGAAAGTGTTTGGTGAAAGATATCTAAATGCTTTTCGAGTCAAATTACTTGAGCAAAGGGCAGCCTCTCCTTCGGTTAAAGAGCTAGAGGCGGGGCTTAATGAGGGCTAGAGGCGGAGCTTAATGAGGAAGTGGCTTCCTTTCTTAAGCCTCCCTCATCCTTGGTCCGAAACCTGAGGAGCCCTGTGCCTGGGAGCTCCCAGTCACTGAGCTGTGTCTTGAGAAGCCAACACCTGCCGAAGGAAGGTTTCCTCTCAGTTGCACATTCAGATACACTGGTGTACAAACAGCCACCTGAGACCTGCCTGACCTGAAGCCAGAGGAAACCAGCTGAAAGTCTGCAGATCAGGTAACAAACAGCAGAGGACAACTGTCTCTGCTCCCTCTGGAGCTGCCATCCAGGTTGCGTGGACCAAAGGAGGCACTCTAACTCAGGAGCTATGGACCCCTGCTAACAAATGTTTTGCTCATGTGAGCCACGCTAGTTCACTAGGGTTTCCAGAAAGGGGCAAGATGGGTTATCAGAGGAGTTCTCTCCCCTCCCTCTTCTTATCCTTCCCCTTCTCCCTTTCTCCCTTCCTCTCTCCTTTTCCTCCCTCTCTGTTTCTTGGGTTTTGTATTTGTTTGAAACAGGGTTTCTTTGCACAAGTAATTTGACTCTTATGTGGTCCAGTCCCAGCTGTTCGGAAACTTGCTCTGTATACCAGACTGGCCTTGAACACAGAGATCCCCTTGCCTCTGCCTCCAGCAGCATTGGGATTAAAAATCATGCGCCACCACACCCAACAAAGGCTTCTCGTTCTATTTCTCGTCATACAGAGGTGTTTAGATGGTAAAGAATCTATGGCTGGCTGGTCATTTTTCATTGCAATCTTTTTCTCGATGGAAATATGGCAAGTATATAATGGCTCGATAGCTGGCCAGAGCCTGCAGAAATTACTGGCTTGGAGCAGGGTTCGGGTCCAGGATGGGACCCTCCCCATCAGTTGAACCTGGAAACATGAGCACTGTGTAGGAACTTGGGTGCTCACCCAAGTCCTAGTAGATCCCCTAAGGAAAACTCTCTTCTCCCTGAGATCTCTGCCTCCATTTCCCCAGTCAGAGCTTCGGTCTTCTGTGTTTAGCTTCTGTCGTGAGAAATTAAGACATTTCGTCTCATCTTCTCACCTTAAGAACTGAAAAACTGCCTTATCTTTGGACATGACAGAGAGGGCAGAAAGACCAGAGACACATAGAGATCTGGACAAAGTCCCCCTGGCAAAAGGGACCCAGGATGCTGAAGGTGCAGCTCAAGGTGCAGACATAATGGAGCTTTGGGGCTCCCTAGGAGGAGCTGTAAGTTCAGTTACACTCCCTGGCTCTTGCCTCCAAGGTAAGCAGAGGTAAGACAAGCCAAGTGAGGTTCCAACTTTGGCTGAACCCAAACAGACACTAGACTCTGGTGGTCTCTCAGGGAACTGTGAAGTGTGTCTAACTGGGCTTTGTCTAAGTGCTCACCTCGGGGAGGGAAGTGAAATCTCACCTCCTCCAACACGGACTGAGTCCACAGACTAGAAGAGTTCTCAGCGTGACTGCCGCTCAGCAGGGTCTGGGTGGCCCCTGCAGTCTGTTCTTCCCAGAAGAACACAACACCATCTTTCAGAGGATGCGTTTAGGTGACCTCTGGAAGGGAAAAGAGGCCAACAAAGCTGCTGTGTTTGCCTTGAGAGTGTGGGATGTGACCAGGAAGAAAACGGTAGTGGGGTGAGAGAGATGGTGGGTTCCTGAATTCCCAAATTAACAGGAAGACCCCTGACGAATCCCTTGGGACTGCCACCAACATAAAATTTACCATCTGTATTTCTATGATCCCAAAATTAGGGCACCTTCTATTACAATGACTCTCAACCTTCCAAATGCTTCAATCCTTTAATATGGTTTCTCATGTTGTGGTGACCCCCCACCTATACAATTATTTTTATTACTACTTTGTAGCTGTAATTTTGCTATGGTTAAGAACCATAATGTAAATAGCTGTGCCTTCCTGTGGTCCTAGGTGACCCCTGTGAAAGGGTCAGACAAACCCCCAAAGGACCCCCCGGCCCACAGGTGGAGAAACACTGTTCTGTTAAATGGAAAGGTCACAAGGAATCCCTGAGAACAGACAGCATCGAATGTGATAAATTCTCTTGCTGCTTTCAAATAAGACCAAGCTTTTGGCTCTGTGGTAGTTCTCCCTTAATTAAGGTCATTTGATCTATTCTTTGAGGATCCCATGTATTTATACAGCATACTCATATTCAGAAACTCAACATTTTCCCTTCCCTACAGTGCAGGCTACCTGTCCTGCTTCAGCCTCTCGAGTGCTGGCATTGCAGGCGTGGACCACCACAGCCACTCACTCACTGAGTGAGTGTGTGCTGAGTGAGTGCTGAGGCCACTCACTCTCGAGCTTTTCTGTCTCCGTTTGCCCACATGAGTTCCGAGCTCCTGCCACAGAAGCCTGTCTTCTGTCCGTCTTGTCTGTCTGCAGACATGTTCCCTGACAGCCACCTTTCTTCTACTTTAACATCTCCAATAGTTGATCTAAGTCCCCAGGGCCTGTCCAACTGGCTTGCTAAAAGTCTCTCCTTTTACAAAGTCAGGCTGTCTCTTCAGCTTAGTGGTTTCCCTCACTTCTGACAAGGCTCCTGACAGCCATTTAAGGACCCCGTTTCTTGGGAGAAGCCAGCTCCTCCCTCTCCCTGGCACCTTATAGACACAGCTGCACTTGGAGAGCCTACACCCGCCCTCTACGATGCACTGAGATATTTGGGTTTTGTGAAAGTCCATGAACATCTCTCATGGAGGCACAGGGCTCCAAACTTTGTCCTCAGATGAAGTGATTATGGGACAAGAGTGTCCAGCCCACTGCCTGTCCTGAGCTGCCTGCCCAGTTTTGTTTTTTATTAACAGTTTGTTTGTTGGGGTTTTTTGTTTGTTTGTTTGTTTTGTTGTTGTTGTTGTTGTTTTTCGAGACAGGGTTTCTCTGTGTAGCCCTCGCTGTCCTGGAACTCACTCTGTAGACCAGGCTGGCCTCGAACTCAGAAATCCGACTGCCTCTGCCTCCCAAGTGCTGGGATTAAAGGCGTGCACCATCACCGCCCGGCTTATTAACAGTTTTAGATGAGCAGAAGTGGGTATCTCTATGAGACCAAACTGGCCTTGAACACTCAGAGATCTACCTGCCCCTGCCTCCGCCTCCCAACTGCTGGGATCAAAGGCGTGTATCTCCACCACCCGCGGCCATCCTTTCTGACTGATTCTTTTGCTTGTCTCAGCTTCCTCAGCCCCAAGCCCTCAGCCCTTAGGTCTCGGGACTTCTCAGGAGCATCTTTTATTCACCATGTTGTCAGATTTAGCAAATACAAGACACCCAGTTACGTTTGAATTCTAGATTAAAAAGTTCAAATTGTAATGTTTGGAACATAAATATAGTAACATTTATTTATAATCTATCAAAAAACTGCTCAAATTCATAATGCACCAGATACCTTCTGTTTCATCTGGCATGCCTCCATTCACTAAGCCATTCATTCATTCACTTGTATTTGGTGTGTACCTGCAAACTGTCAGGCACTATTTTAGCTGCTTAGAAAGCGCCACTCTTCGTGTCTGTGTCCGTTACTCTCATTGCCTTGACAATATCCTCGACAGATGCAACTTAGAGAAGGGAGTTTATTTAGACTCACACTTAGGGAAGGCCAGGCAGTGAGAGTGGCTGTGGCTGTGGCGGCAGGAGCTTCCAATGGCTCGTCACACTGGGCCTCCTGTTGGGAAGCAGAGAGAGATGAGTGCCAGGGCTAGCTCACTCTCTTCCCTTTCCCAGTCCATGGGATGCTGCCACCCACATTCAGGATGGGTGGCCCTTCCTCAGTGAAAGCTCTCCAGAAAGGCTCTCACAGACCTGCCCAGCTGTGTGTCTCCTAGGTGATTCTAAATGCAGCCAGGTGACAATGAAGATTAGCTAGCAAATCCTTACGCTGTGTAAACTCTTACCGTATTTGCACACACAGCAAATAAAAGCAGGTATCATAAGCAGGCCTCCCTTACTGTCTCACAGCATCTGCATGTTATAAGGTGAATGGGTTTGAATTCAGATCTAAAGTGCTCATTGCATGGGAGGAATGTGTTCATGTGTCCTCTAGTCTGTAATACTCTCCTTTACCTCGATATGTGTTTGTATGTGTGTATGATTGCCACCTGTTAAGAAAAAATGGCCCATCACGTCATTATTTCTTTTTGAGACAAAATCTTACTATGTAGCTATGCTTGGCCTCAAACTTGCAGTTCTCCTGCCTCAGCCTCCTGAGTAGGTGGAATTGCAGGCTCATCTTGCAGCGTTAGATCATTGAATCTTCATGATCATTAGGTTGTTCCTCTGCCTCCTATACTTTCTGTAAAATGCTGACTATTCCAGGCCATTTGACCCATGAGCCACTGCACTGGCTAGTTTTATGTCAACTTGACACCAGCTCGCGTCATCAGAGAGGAGGGAGCCTCAACTGAGAAAATGCCTCCATAAGACTGGGCTGTAGGCAAGCCCGTAGGGCATTTTGAATTAGTAATTAATAGGGGAGGGCCCAGTGTAGTGTGGGTGGTGTCATACTGGGCTGGCTGGCGGTCCTGGGTTCTATGAGAAAGCAGGCTGAGCAAGCCATGAGGAGCAAGCCAGTATGCAGCACCTGTCCGTGGCCTCTGCTTTAGCTTCTCCCTCCAGCTTCCTGACCTGCTTGAGTCCCTCTCCTGACTCACTTTGATGACGAATTGTGATGTGAAAAGGAATCAGCCGATTCCTCCCACTGCCTCAGCTGTGGGGTTTCCTCACAGCCACAGTGACCCTAACTAAGACAGCCGCCTTTCGGGTGACTCTCCAATCTCTGCCTCGTATCTTGTCACAGCATATATATGTATGCTAAGTTGGACTTCACTGTGGATTTTGGGGATCAAACTCACATTGTTAAGCTTGTATAGGCACTGCTTTTACAACTGAGCCACTTAGGCATACCCTAAGATGTCCATTCTTAGGAGATCGATCATTCAGTTACTGGGTAGAACCCGGGTTGGAGAGAGGAGAAGATCTCAGTATAGTCTAAGTGAGACATGATAGTGCTCTGAAGAGAACAGAGGAGCTGTAGCAGCAGGGAACATAACGAAGAGATCGGGGATAGAGGTGAGGGACAGGCTGGGTGAGTGGGAGGAGCTAGTGACCTGTGAGAAGGTCTGTGGAAACAGGTGGGTGGGGAGGATGTGGAACAGGTCAGAGCGTGGATGGGGTGAGGGGAATAAAATATGGAGTGTAAAAATTAAATCAATCAATAAAAAATAATAATAAAAGAAGGCCTATGTAGGAAACACTGGGCATATTGGCTTAACAGGCAAAGGAAGAACATCGATAGAAAGCAGGAAGAAGTGTGTTCTCCGGAGCGCTTAGTGGCTCCCAACAGAGCTCTGGACTTCAGGCATAATGAGTGTGCAGTTGGAGCAGTTAAGGAGAAACAGTGTCAAAGCCTAGGAACTGGCCCAGAATATGAAGACACAGAAAGGAGGAAGGCGCTGACCCAGGTGCCCCTTCAGCCTGTGCTCCCCCAGTGCTTGCTCACACCCACTCATCTTTGTAGAAGTATGACTGTGTGTGAGAGAGGTGTTGGGTTTTACAAGACTGCCTGTCACTGCCCTGGGGAAGCCCCTTCTGCTCTTCAGTCTTTACCTCATGTTGGCCCAACCACCCTGGAGCTCCCAGCTGCCTTCCACTAGAGTTTGCTTCGCTCAGCCCTGGGCCCAGCCACGAAGCTGTTCCTCAGAGGCTTGGGCCTCTTGTAGATAAAGCAGGGATGCCACACAGGATCAGGAAGCACTCAGCCTGCCAAGACAGAAGAAGCCCTATCCCTTCTCCAAACATCAAAGCCAAGGTGGGGGAGTTAGAGAGCATTCTCTGTCTAGACAAGAAGAGGTTTGTTATGGTGCTGGGAACCCAGGTCCTTGTGTGTTTTAGGTAAGTGTATTGTCACTGAGCTATATCCTTGACATGTGAGCCTCAGTTTATATGGAAAACAAGGACCAGAGAGATTGAATCGCCCAATGATAATGTGAGTTTGGAACTGTCAGACCATGGTCACAAGTCCTGCAGTCGAGTCCAGTCTGTCTGTCTGAACCGTGTCTTAATGCTTAAATCCCTTTCTGCAGATGCTATCCGCTTCTTTTATTGGTTGGCCCTGGTATGAGAGGGCGTAGTGGAAGGAAAAGGGGGAATGTGCTAGCGGACTCCACTAAGATCACTAGAGCTCGATTATGATTACAGTATCTTCAGCTTTCAGGCCAAAAACCAACAGGACAGGCAAGAGAAGGAGGCATAGCTAAGACCCCAGCAAGGACAAGGCAGGGAAAGTTACACAGTCCCACACTACACAGTAATGTTTTGGGCCAACCATGGTCAAATACAAAGTATAAGGATTGTCCCTTGAGATTATTATATCAGCAACTGGTATGATAACCCTCTTAGCATGCACCAGTATACAGTTTGCACTATGTCACCTAATGACCTGTTTCCAAGACATGTCCTTGTCAGCACATGACAAAAGAAGAACAAGATAGTAGCTGGCCTGAATTTTCAATCTTTCTGCCTTGGCCTCCTAGTGTTGAGCATAAGCTATCGTGCCTGGTATAGCTTCTATTTTATATACATACATGCATACATGCATTCACATATATTATTACTGTATAGTGTGTATGTGCACATACATTATCTTCTATACTCACAATATGTGACATGTCTTAAGACCACCAGTCTGAGGGATCTCTGCTCCTGCAGAGGCTGTGGTGGGGGCAACTCAGAAGGTAAAAAGATGCATGCGCACTTAGCCTTTCCCTCTCTCCCTTTCTGAGGTACCGTCTGCCTCAGCTTTCATGGTTTGCTTCTTGTAATTGGCTCCTGGGATAAGCTGTCCCTGAGTAAGAGCTCCCGTTATTTATTTTACGAAATTGAAAGGCAATAATGGATGTAGTGGGGAGCTCTCCCATGTTCCTATGGGAGAGGGCGTGATCACATGCTTCCTTTAGAAATAACACCCCAAGCCTGGAAATGGGCGGAAGTGGCTCAATCATCTTCATTTCCTCCAAATAACTATATGGACAGAGGGAGTGGACGCTGCACCCTTTTTTGGTTGAAGTTCTCATAGAATTACCCCTTTCCGGTTTCCTGCTAGCCAGCCTTTGACTTGGCAGAGCGTTTGCTTTGCTGAGCACCAAGGCCTCCTTTCCCTTTTCGTCTCAGATGCGAGAAAGCATCTGACCTTCCATTTCTCCTTTCATTCGAAATTCAGCTGGGGCTGTATTGCCAACAGCATGTGCTTGTGGGTCTAACAGTCATGAGTTCAAATCTTACCTACACTAGTAACTAGTTTTGTGCCCTAGGGAAAACAGCATTACATCTCTGACCCTGAGCTTTCTGTAGACTGACTAGAAATTATAACAGCCATAGGGTATGGGGTACTGTGAGTGTAGAAGGTCTTGGCTCAATACCTTACTCGAAGGTGGTAGTTATGAGGCTGGTAAGATAGCTCAGCAGGTACTTGATGCATGAGCCTTGCAACCTGAGCTTGATCCCCAGAACCCACATGGTGGAAAGAGAACTGATCCATAGACCTCAACATGTGGCATGTGTATGCACATACACATTAAATAATAATAATAATGTGTATGTAAATGTGTGTATGCATGTATTGTGTATGTATGTATACGTGTGTGTATGTGTGTGTGTTTGTGTGTGTGTGTGTGTGTGTGTGTGTGTGTGTACAACCGCCTTTTCACTTATTTTCTCTGAATGATTCCAATTTAACGAGTTTGGGGCCAGCCTGGGCTACGTGTTATAAGCGCTGGCCATCAGACACCTGTGCTGCGTCATTCTCAGCAAACTTCAAGCATGTCTTCATAAGTCTGCTCTCAAGCATGTCTTCATAAGTCTGCTCTCTGCCCATGCAGTTTTTTGGTTTGCTTGCTTTGTTGATTGCTTTGGTTTAGTTTTGGGTTTTTTGTTTTGGTTTGGTTTGGTTTTGGTTTTTTGGGTTTTTTTTTTTTTTTGGTTTTTTGTTGTTGTTGTTGTTGTTGTTGTTGTTGTTGTTGTTGTTTTGGTAATTTCAAGACAGGGTTTCTCTGTATAGCTCTGGCTGTCCTAGAACTCACTCTGTAGACCAGGCTGACCTCAAACTCAGAAATCCTCAAACTCCAGAAATCCTGGAACTCAGAAATCTGCCTGCCTCTGCCTCCCAAGTGCTAGGATTAAAGACGTGCACTGCCACTACCCTGCTTGGTTTTTTGTTTTTATTTGTTTGATTGATCGATTTGCCTGCCTCTGCCTCTCAGGTGAGGGGATTAAAGGCGTGTGCCACCACCTCCATGAAATTTTAAAGGTAAAGCGCATCCCCTTTCCCTCTGTGGCCTTTACTTGCTCCTCCGTCTGAAGTGGCCTTGTCTCTGCCTCCCCACACGCAGCTGTCTTCCCCTCTGTTAGAGCCCGTATTCTGTCATCGCCTGGTATTGTTTATGCTTCTGTCTCCTTCTGATGCTGGTTACTCCTGCCTATCCTAGCGACGTGAGATCAGAACCAAAAGATGCTTTCTCAGTTCTTCCCCATGCAAAGCGAATGCCCCACACGCCTTTGTCATTCCAGATCCAACATGTGCAGCACCAGTGTGTATGACCTGGAAGACATCCCCCTGGAGGACGATGACCCAAACAGCATAGAGTTCAAAATCCTGGCCTTCTACGCCAGACACCATGTCTTCAAGAACACCCCGGCTGTCTTCTCACCCAAGCTCTCCAGAACAAGGAGTCTGTCCCAGAGAGCACTGGGGACTTGGTCAACTGATTCCTGGACACAGGTGTCATCGCCTTGCAGAGGTTCCCCCTCCAGCGAGAAGCACATAAGCTTGGGCAAGAAGAAGTCATCTTGGAGAACACTCTTCAGAGTGACCGAAAAGGAGGAGGGCCAGCCGAGCTCCCCGAAGGAGATCCGAGCGCAGGGCCCCCAGGGCGCTCAGGGCCCCTTCTCGTTAGAGCGCCAGAGTGGCTTCCACAACCAGCACTGGGCCAGGTCCCTGTCCAGTGTGGAGCAGCGCCTGGAGAGTGAAGGTAGGCTTGTGGAGGGCTCTGGCTGGCACCCTTCTCCCTCCTTGTGTGTGCCAAGTGGCTGGCCTCCCCCTACCTGCGGAACATAGAGGTCTTTCCACCATAACCACCCACTTTCCCCAGGGAAGAAAGGTGGTGGGAGGGGATGGTGGCTGCAGAGGTTTTCTGGCTCTGTGAGGGTAAAGAAGCTTGCTTTGAGAGAGGAGCATTAAAGATGGCGCTTAGCCAGGGCAGAGGCTTTGCCTCCTCCTGGACCAGTTCACCTCTGGGGACCCTAGGTACTGTGTTTACAACCATATATTGGGGAGTCACACCCTCTCCTACGTCTTCTGCTTGATGATAAGGCCAAGGAAAAGAACCAGTTATGCTACCCTTCAGGCGATGGAGGCAGGACTTTCAAGGGTTCGTGGCCAACCTTGGCTATATAGTGAGATGAATGCCAACCTGGGCTATGTGAGACCTTTCTTCAACAACAAATAAGCAAACAAAGGAATGAGGGAGAAAGAGAAAGGAAAGGAAGGGGAAGGAAGAGAAAAGAAAAGGGGGGGAAGTGGGAAGGAGCATGAGAGGAGTAACAGGGATGAAGAGGAAAGGAAGAAGGGAGGGAGGGAAGGAAGGAAGGAAGGAAGGAAGGAAGGAAGGAAGGAAGGAGGGAAGAAAGGAAGGAAGGAAGGAGGGAGGGAAGAAAGGAAGGAAAGGGAGGGAAGAAAGGAAGGAAGGAGGGAGGGAGGGAGGGAAGAAAGGAAGGGAAGGAAGGAAAGAAGGAAGGAGGGAAGGAAGGAAGGAGGGAGGGAAGGAAGGAAAGAAAGGGAGGGAAGGAAAGAAAGAAGGAAGGAGGGAAGGAAGGAGGGAGGGAAGGAGGGAAGAAAGGAAGGAAGGAAGGAGGGAAGAAAGGAAGGAAAGGGAGGGAAGAAAGGGAAGGAAGGAGGGAGGGAAAAAGGGAAGGAAGGAGGGAAGGAAGGAGGGAGGGAAGGAAGGGAAGGAAGGAGGGAGGGAAGGAAGGGAAAGGAGGAGGGAGGGAAGGAAGGAGGGAAGGAAGGAAAGGGAGGGAAGGGAGGGAAGGAAGGAGGGAAGGAAGGAAAGGGAGGGAAGGAAGAAAAGGGAGGGAAGGAAGGAAAGGAAGGAGGGAAGGAAGGAGGGAGGGAAGGAGGGAAGAAAGGAAGGAAGGAAGGAAGGAAAGGGAGGGAAGGAAGGGAAGGAAGGAGGGAAGGAAGGAAAGGGAGGGAAGGAAGGAAAGGGAGGGAAGGAAGGAAGGAAGGAGGGAAGGAAGGAAGGAAGGAAAGGGAGGGAAGGAAGGGAAGGAAGGAGGGAGGGAAGGAAGGAGGGAAGAAAGGAAGGAAAGGGAGGGAAGGAAGGGAAGGAAGGAGGGAGGGAGGGAAGGAGGGAAGAAAGGAAGGAAGGAAGGAGGGGAGGGAAGAAAGGAGGGAAGGAAAAGGAAGGAAGGAAGGAGGGAAGGAAGGAAAGAAGGAAGGAGGGAAGGAAGGAAGGAGGGAAAGAAGGAAGGAAAGAAGGGCATTCAGGCAAAGAGACACAAGCAAATAGGTTTTCAGTTGAGTGCACTGGCTCATACCTGCAGTCCCCAGCATTCAGAAAGAAAAGCACGGCCAGTTATAGGCTAGCCTGGGTTACATAGCAAGTTGGAGGCCAACTTAGGGTTATACTGTAAGACTGTCTTGAAAAACTGAAAAGAAACAAAATACTTTTCAGATAGTAAACCACTGGGCTAGAGAGATAGATCAGCAGTTAAGAGCACCACTGCTCTTCCAGAGGTCCTGAGTTCAATTCCCAGCACCCATGTGCTAGCCCACAGAGTCTATAACTATATTCCTATGGGATCCAATGCCCTCTTCTGGTGTGCATGCAGACAAAACACCCATATATAAAAAAAAATACATAAATTCAATTTTTTAAAAAGGTTTTCCAAAATGTAAACTATTCTTTATTTCAAAATCTGATGAAGTCTTCTCTTGTTAGGAAAAAAAAAAAACAATTGTACCATCACTGAGGGCTGTACATCCACTCACTTTACCACCACTGAGGTACCTTTACCTCAGCAGAAGCTTCTCCCTTCATCCCACCCACTCCCACCTCAGCAGAGCCCCTTCCTGCCAGGTTTGGTGGCCCCAGGAAACTTGTCCATAATTAGTCAACAGATGGCAGTAATGACTCAGTTTTAAAGTGTTGCGATCATTCCAAGTTAGAGTCAGCCCTCCATGTGGATGGCTCCAAACCATTCTGTGACTAAGGGGAACTTCTTCGGTTAGACTATGAGGATGCAGGCTCCAGAGAATATGCAGAACCCATCATTCAAGAGGCAGTGAGACTTTGTGGCAGGCCATTGCTTCAGGACACAGCCTGGACCTCACAGAGGCCATCTTCCCAGATCCGTTTAACTCTCAGAGCAATTCGAGGCATCTGCTCTCTAAACATAAGGGGGTTGAGGCCACAGCAAGAGGGCTCTCTCGTCCTCGCATGCAGCAGCTACTGTGGATCAGAGCTGGGGACCTGGAGGCCCCAGTGACCTGGCTTTAGGGGTCACTGTGGCCTGCACAGAGACAGGAAGTTTCCACAGCCTTCCCCATTTCCTAGAGTAAATGACAAAAGTATTGCTTGGTTTTCCCACCTAAATTTAAAAAAAAAAAATCATTCACATCATCCTCTCCCCTTTTAGAAAGAAGAAAAATAATTTTCAGGTGAGATTAAGAATAAAAACTAAATTCAGCTAAAACACTGAGAGAGTGTGTTTACTGGCCAAATTGTATCTTAGGCTGAATAACCATACATAACCATAATACAGAGAGTTTTTTAAAAAGATTTATTTATTTTATGTATGTGCATACACTGTTGCTGTCTTCAGACACACCAGAAGAGGGCATCAGATCATATTACAGATGGTTGTGAGCCATCATGTGGTTGCTGGGAATTGAACTCAGGACCTCTGGAAGAGCAGCCAGTGCTCTTAACAGCTGAGCCATCTCTCCAGCTACCATAATACATAGTTTTATGCATATCTAGTTATATGTCGGATGTTCCGAAGAACACATTCTACATGGCCGTGGAGATTCTAGACATCATATCTCCACTCAAGCAGGAAGGAAAGAGACAGGCAGAGGTGGCTTCCTTTCTAGATTATTGGGCTCTCAATGAAAATATTTGTGGGTTTAATTACTTATTTGAGATAGGGCCTCGCTATGTAGCCCAGGCTGACCCCTTCCTCTTGACCCACCTCCATCATTAATTATTGTGAATGGATGATCTTCTCCAAGTACAGTCTGATTAGACTCAGGTGCTCCACTCGGCACCCAACACAGAACCACCTCGCGTTCCTACAGTGAGCTGACTGGTGGCACACCAGTGACTACCCAACAAGTCAGCCACACACCTGCCTGCTCTAGCCCACTTTCCCCGAGCAGATAAACAGCGGCGTTGTCTCTGGGTGGCTATAACGTCAAGTCTGCGCTGTGTAAGTCCTCCTGCCCTGAGTGGGGACACAATGATACATCACTTCCTAGCTTGCAAATTCACGAAAGATGAGTTGTGCGTTATGCAGTTATGCACTTACTCTTCTGAGATATTTGTCGTCTGTGCTGGCCTGAAACTCATGACCTGGCAGCCTTGGCCTCCTGTGTGGTGAGGTGACAGATGTGGTTGTGTCTATATAACCTCATTAACCTAGAAGCATTACTTGAATGTTTTCTATTAAACTTAAGGGGAAATTTGTGACTATAAAAGCAAGGAGTGTCAGACTATTAAACAGTTTCCCGGGAACTGAGAGGCCACCTCTCCAATATATAAAGGACATCCCCAAACATAACTAAACTTCATAAAAATAAAAGCACCATGAACATTCTTTCAAGCAACGTTAGCGCCCCACTCCCACCCCAACCCCGCTGGGTTCATTCCTCTGCAAGGGAGAAAAGATGAGGGTGTGGAAGGCCGCTGTATACTGCCCCCTCATCCCAGCCTGTTAGGAATTGCTGGTCCCTTCTTGAAGAATGTCCTGCCTCAAACACAAACTACTGGACATAGTCCTCTTATCCGAGGCTGGCCACTTCATCCTAGACAACCGGAAGTCCATGCTGCATCCCCAGTTCCGGGGATGCCCTCTGAGCAGTTCTTTTTCATTTCAGCTGTGGATTCCAAAGTCGCTTGTATTGCTAACAGAGTGGCTGAAATCGTTTACTCCTGGCCACCACCAGATGTCAGCCACAACCAGGGAGGAAGCAAGTTCAATGAGAGTGTCCCAGAGATTCTGTACTTCCAATTCGGAGGCCTTGCTTGTGACTCTAAGAAAGGTAAGCCTTCCTTGCTGAGTTGAGTGTGTTGGGTTGAGCACGTGCCAGACAGAAGTGTATGGGTGCATTTGTGTGTACACAGCTCGGGGCTCTGCAGGTCTCGGCCCACTTCCAGGCAACGTGGTAGCGACCTTGAGCTCTGGCTTAAGGTATCAGGCCATAACACAGGGATGCCATCAGCATGCTGGCCAACATGTCAGCTCACTGCTAAGTCAGAAAAAAGTCTCCCATGGAGGGAGAGGAGGAAATGTCAGCGCTTGTCACGTTAGTACATAGCGTTAGAGCGTCGACCAACCCAGGACTCCTGTAAAACACCCAGCATGGTCAGACACTGCTATTGATTCTTCTTGCCATTGTGAGAAAAATGCCTACCAGAAGCAATGTAAGGCAGAAAAAAAAACTATTTTGGCTTAGGATTTCGGAGAGTTGCCTTCGTGGTGGTTGGCCACATACATTTAGGCAGAAGAGCATGGCTGCAGAGTACAGCAGGTGGCAGTTGTTCATTCTGTAGTCAACCAGAAAGCAGCACGTGGCCACTCATACTATATTCCCACAGGCCCGCCCTCAGGGCCCCACTTCCTCCCACCAGGCCCCACCCCCTAAACCTCCACAACCTTCCCAAACAGTGCCAACCACGGAGGACAGGCATTCAAAGCACGAATCCACGGGAAACAATGCATTTTTGATTCTGCAAACCCAAGTCTGATTCAGAAGGTGCTGAAAAAAGTGAGAACTGGGAACCAGATTAAAGCAGTCACTGCCTACACTGTAGCGATTTTCTGAGACTACTGCAGACTCTGGAAGCCTGATGGAAACCATAAAATCAGAGGGAAGAACTGAAGGGAGTTGGTTTCGCCTTCCTTCATTGCTGACCTTCGTCTCAGCTCTCTCTCCTCAGCCCCTAGAAGGGGGTGTAACGATGGTGACAAAGTGGCTCCAGGGTCTGTGGCACGGTGAAGGACAGACAGAGTCCTCTCCACGAAGACATCGTTTAATCTCAGACCCTGAGACAGGGTGTGGATTTTTTTTTCCACTGTCTGCCGTCTACCCGAAACCAAAAAATGCCTCAGAGGCTTTGAGTGGGGAGCCCTCCAAGCACGCTAACAAGAAAGAGCTGGGGCTTTATTGCCGTCCCAAGTGCGCCTGGGAGGTAGAAACTGATATCGTCAGGCAGGCTAAAGCCAAGGCCCTCCTCCCTGCGTGCAGGAGGAATCCAGGACTCCAGTATTGCATCCTTCCCAGAGCGACAGAGCAGGGGCTGTGGAGATTTACTGGCTTGTTTTCTCTCAGGGTTGTGAGTCCAGGTTGTCACTCTCCTCCTCCCTACACCTTCTCGGGCCTTGCTACATAAACTCCCTGGCCTCCCTTGCCTCTAGCCAAGACAAAACTGTGGGCCCCGTAGCTTCAAGAGACCCGGCGGTAAGTCAGAAACTTGATTCCCTCAGTTTCTGGCCGCTCTGTTTGGAGTCTGCTCTGAAGTGCCGATCATTTTCACCGTTATGTTTACTAAGTAGTGAAAGGAGAACCCTCATAGCCCATGCCGACAGCAGCTACGGTTTCATCCAACTGCCATTTCAGCCTGGGGACCTCGGGAATTTTGTTCATTTCATTCCCGTGTATCCCACCTTGTAGAGACATGGAGTAACAGAGTATAAATTGTTGTCACATAAAAAAAAATCAACCAAGTTTAAAAGTAGCATGAAAAAGAAAAGAAAACCACATAGGGGAATAAAATGGGCTTAAGAAAGAGATTAGTCCCCAAATTAGTTCCCAGGAAAATTTTACTCCACATTTGGGCTGTAAATTTGGCTCCATGCTTTCAGACAATGGAAGGATTATAATCAGATTTGGAACTTATGGGCCTGGGAAGTTGGTTCAGCTGGTAAGGTGTTCTCTGTGCTCAGAGCCTGAGTTCAGAACCCCAGCTCCCATATGAAGCTGTGCACAGGGGCACGCATCTAGCCCCTTAGTTCAGCTTAGTGCCAGTTCAGTAAGACCTCCTGTCTCAGAAACTAAGGTAGAAAACCTTCCAATATTGACCCTTGGTCTCCACGTGCACATGGGCATAGACATAGACACACACACACATTTCACATAAGTACCATCTGCTGAGGAATACCCTGAAAACAGGAGAGGAGGGTTGGAGATGTGACTCAGTGGTGGAGCTTTGGCCTAGAAAGCAGGAGGCCCTGGTTTTGACCCCCACTATGTGGGGGAAATAAGAGGGAAATGTCTCCTACGTGGACAGGATTATGTGTTGTGGAACTGAGGCCTTCAACAGTGTTCATACAGTAAATACAGAGGTAAGTTTCTCAGGAAGGAAAGGAAGGACCAGGTAGAGAAAACAAGGCTGGGACGGGAGAAGTCATGAATGGTGGGATTTATCATCTAAGGACTCGAATGCTCGTTCCTTTCTTCATCCCTAACCAAGACACAAGCATTGCCACTGGAAAGAAGCACTTATTATTTTGAAAGAAATAACTGGAATTTTTGTCGTCCCCAACAGATGGAGAGGACCAAATAATAAGCAAGATTGTTGAGCTGCTGAAATACTCGGGGGATCAGTTGGGAAGAGAGGTACGGAGCTCCTTGAGCTGATATGATTCCTGTCTGTGCCTACGCACTAGGGCAGGACAATGGAATTGTGAGCCAGGCTCCAACCCTCGTCCTCTCCGGAGTCCTGGCTTCTACTTGGTCCTAAATTTGATTTCCCTTGGAGTCCACATCTTCATGCTGGCAGCAGCTCAAAAATGAATCACTTTGGAAAACACAAGTAAATCTTCTGGAGCCTCCTTGGAATTCCTGGAAACTAGAAATGCGACTGTGTTATTGTAAGAAGAGACATCGGAAAATGAAAATTTGCCGCATGAGTTTTATCAGCCTCTTTCCCTGTGTAATGAATCTCAGGGGATGCTGGATGTTTGCAATTGCCCAACAGCCTGGACGTGTGTCTCATGGCTGCTCAAAGGCTGGGGTCTTCTCAGAAATCCCCCCAAACAGCTGCTGAACTGTGCCCACTTAAACTTAAACTTAGCAGTTCACCTAAGGAGGCAGTCTAGTGTAACTCAGGGAACCCGTTGAATTGGAGACCCGCCCTTCTCATTAGTGAGACAGCTGTCCTCCGGTGACACCGAAAAGCAAAGTCACAGTGTGGTCAGAAGACATCTTCTATGTCTTGTGCCCATAGATAATCATCCATCTCTTGGGTCTGTCAATCAGGATCTAGCTTACAGATTTTTCTTTTATGGTCAAGACCTGTTGGGAGGCAGTTGAATCCAGAATCAATGTGCATGGGCTTCTAGAGAAGGGAAAGGAAGAATTAAAATGCAGTAGTCTGAGCATGATCACAGCTCTTCCTCCAACAGCCGTGACAGACATGTGCCTAGATCGTGAAAAAAAGGGGGGACAAAGGGCCTAAGGAAGGTGTGGAGTGGAAGCTGAGGGTACCGGGCTAATGAGAAGAGAGCAGAGAGTGTGAGCTTTGGCATCGCTGGCAGGGGTGGGGTGGGTCTCAGAGGAAACAAGAATCTGATAGCATCATTGATACAGAACTCAAGCAGCAGCAGTTCCCAGCCCCTCAGCAGGAGACTCAACCCTCTGCAGCTCACGGCTGCCCCTTGGGAAGGAATGGCTTCATCTGTAGAATTGCCGTTAAATATCAACAGCCAGTGGAGAAAATGAAATGCGGTAGTAGGCATGGTAGCACACATCTATAATCCCACACTTGGGGCTTCAGCCTTAGCCTGAGCTACAGAGGGAGAGCCTGCCTCAAAAACAACAACAAAACAAGAGAAGCATAGGAATCCAAATGAAACGAAAACAGAGAGGAAGAAGCTGGAGGTGAAATCAGTTGGGTTGAATAATGGGAAAGGAATCTGGGTTTTGTTTTGTTTTTTTTTGTTTTTTTTTTTTTTGTTTTTGTTTTTGTACATTTATTTCATGTAGAGATGAAGTAGTATGTGCATGAGCCATGAAACACACATGGAGATCAGAGGGTCTGTGTTCTCCTTCTACAATGGACCTTGGGGGTCTCACTTGGGCTTGGCAGCAAGTACCCACTGAGCCATCTCACAAGCCCCACTCCTTTTATTTTTAGTGGACAAATGGCATGTGGGGAATCTTCCCTGGCTCCACTGTGCCCCCAGGTCTCCTCCTCCTTGTCTAACACTGTACTATCATTATGCTAGTTCAGAGATGAAATCAATAGATATGACAAATGAGATTGCACCAAGAGGATAAGGCAGAGGGTATACCCTAAGACATTGCTAAGTCTTAGACCCCATCCATCACCCTGCCTCTTGTAAAGCACACAGCACTATTCTGCCATTCCCACTAGACTGTGGGCCCCGAGGGTAAGAATGTGAGGCTTACTCAACCATGACACCTGCCCATCTCTGGTGCTTGGGAAGCACCTGTATATTTAGTAAAATTTTCAGTTTGATCCTTATTTGTACCCATGAACGAGACTAACAGAGCAGGTTCACGGCTCTGCTTGGCTCTGTGGGATGTGTTACCAGGTTGACAGTGCAGTCCAAGGTGTGTCTCCTGGTGCTTTGGGGTGCAAGAGTGGCCTTCCCCATGCCTCCTGATTGCTTCTCCTCTCATACACAGATAAAGAAAGATAAGGCTTTGATGAGCAGCTTCCAGGACGGGCTGTCCTACTCAACATTCAGAACCATCACAGACCTATTCCTGAGGGATGTGGACACCAGAGGAGAGTCGGAGGTCAAAGCTCAGGGCTTCAAGGCTGCCCTTGCCATAGATGCCATCGCCAAGCTCACAGCCATCGACAACCACCCAATGAATAGGATGCTGGGCTTCGGGACCAAGTACCTAAGAGAGTACTTCTCCCCCTGGGTCCAGCAGAATGGTGGA
Organism: Mastomys coucha; assembly: GCF_008632895.1. NCBI lineage: Eukaryota > Metazoa > Chordata > Mammalia > Rodentia > Muridae > Mastomys > Mastomys coucha. The sequence continues at coordinate 128,278,835 of NW_022196903.1, forward strand.
TGGGTAAGTTAAACCCACAAAGAAAATGAATCCTTTCAGCAAGGCGCCGTGGCACAGATGTGCGTGTGGGAAGCCCAGGCAGGAAGAGTGTGAGCTTGGGAGCAGCCTGGACTACATAGTGAGACCTTAACACACACAAACAGCTTCTCTAATAAGGGACGGATGATAAGATTTTATAAATCTGTAAAGAGGTTCTCAAGTGGCAAGAGACAAGTCCCATCCATTGGAACATACATATTTTTAGCAATGATATTCTCTGTCTACAAATATTTACTGAGCTCCCAGAGTGTGTGTCAGGGGAAGAGGCAAAGGGTTAGAGGAAGCAGGAAATGAGGAGCTGGTGAGACATGTTCCAATGAATGCCATTTCTTTTTCCACTAATTCTGCAGCAGCAGAACTGTGCTGGTCAGATGAGGGCAGGGCACACTGTTCACACCCCTTGATGCTAGAGGATGTAGGCTGATGTCCCCACAGGGATTCGGGCTTATGGTATTCCGGCATTGCTGCTTAGACCTCAACAGGGACATAAGGACACAAACTGGAGAATGAGCAACTGGACTCGCATCTATTTTTGATGAGCTGAGAGCAATCGTAAGAGATTTCTTCCCTCTGTGCCTCAGACTCAGCCCTTCCTCCCTCACTGATCTCTGTTCCCTGAGATCCCCCACAAACTGCCATATTCAAGATTGACATAAGAAGTGACCAACTTGGAAAAGATGGTCTCCCCAGAGCTTTCATTCCCAAGTGGTCTAGGTTAGTCTCAGGAGGAAGGGCCCTCACTCATCATCCTTGGGCTTCTTTCCTACCGTGTTCCAGGGGCCAGCAGAATGCTTGAGTCGACTTTAGGTATGACCAGTGTGTCCCTGGGTCTTCCTCGCAGGCTGGAAAGGGTGGCATACCTCTCCCACTGAGCTAAAAAGCCTGCTGGTGTCCTCAGTGGCACCCCACTTAGCCCAGCCCCCGACCCCTTGCTGCTTCCCACTTCACAGCAGGTTTGAGAACTGGGCAGTGTCCTAACCACCCCCAACTTCAAGCTGCCTGAGTAATTCGGAAAGGATTAGATCCCTCAACAGTATTTCAGTTCCCCCTTCTTCTTCTCAAGAGATCACTGAGTCCTTCTGCCACCTTCCTTTCCTGACCACTGTGAGGGGTCGGGGGTGAGAAGAGGAGTGTGTGTGTGTGTGTGTGTGTGTGTGTGTGTGTGTGTGTGTGTGTGTGTTTGGCATGTGTGAGGCCCTGGGTTCAATCCCCAATATGGGGCAGGGAAGGGAGGGGAGAGGAGAGGAGGGGAAAGAAAGTAAGAGAGGAGGAGAAGGAAACAAGGATAAGAATTGGAGACAAACAGATTGGAGGAGAGAAAGAGAAAGGAGGGAAGGAGGGAAGGAGGAAAGAAGGAAGGAGGGAGGGAAGGAGAGAGGGAAAGAGGGAGGGAGAGAACAAAAGGAACTCAAATCAAATAGACTGATAAAAGTGTTAAGTTGTGGAGGCAGGCACGCAGAGTTTTACAAATCATATATTGAAATAAATGACTTACATCCAGAAGATGTAATGGACTCTTACAATTCCACGATAATAAAAAAAAAAAAAGACAAGTAATTTAATTTTTTTGACGGTGTTTCTCGCGGAGGCTATAGAAATAGTCCAATAAGCAAAAGAGATGACACTTGCTCATTTCAGTCAGGAGATGTAAGTCAAGAAGCTGAAGAACTCTGCCCTCTGGGATGCTTGTGGCAGGGATTATCTATGATGCCGTGGGAACTCGAATCCCCCTGATGACATCACTGCTTGGATTGCAGAACCGTGCAGCCTCTTGGGGGAACAATCCGGCAGTCAACAAATTGTTAAGTAGCGTCACCAGGAGCTGGGTGTGTAGCCCAGTGGTAGAATACACATTCAGCAGGCAAAGGCAGTGAATTTGATCCACTGATCCACTGGCCCCACACAAGATAAAATAAAGCTACCATCTGCACACCTCAGAGACTGAAAACATATTTTCACCCAAAACATGTGCATAAGTGTTCATGGCAGTATTCGTTATTTGCAATAGCCATGAAGCAGAAACAACTGCAATGCCCATCAATAATGGCAGTTAGCAAAAGGGAGCACGCACTACAGGATGGAGTAGGACTGAGCCACAAAAGGGAATAAAGCCCTGTGGACCTTAGGAAACCTTATGCTGGACTGGAGCGATGGCTTGTGGGTTAAGAGCATTTGCTGCCATTTCAGAGGATCCAAGTTTGATTCCCAGCATCCGTGTCAGGCAGCTCATGACTACCTGTAAGGCCAATCCCAGGGTTCTGATGCCTTCTTCTGGCCTCTGTGGGCCCCACACCTATGTGCGCACACTCGCAGACACACGTGCATATACATGATTGAAGAATAAAAGTAAAACTGAAAAAAACTATTATGCTAAGAAGCCAGACAAGAATGCCCCTGGCTATGTGGTTCTATTCATATAAAATGTCCAAAATGAGCACATTCACAGAAACAGAAAGCCCAAGTGAGGGACTGGGGCTGAGCACTAATAGGCATAGGGTTCCTTCGTTCTCGGGTCAGGGGTGATGGCTGTACACTTCTGAAGAGGAAGAGCCATTAAGCTCTGCACTTTAGCAGGGAGAATTTTATGGTATAATTATATTTTTGGTAAATATTTTTTAAAAATGGTTCTAATTCCAGTAATCAGACAAAAGAAGGAGAAGTGAAGGCAAATATTTTAACTATTTAACTTGGCTGCTAGCTAGAGAGAAGAGTCAGTCAGAGGAAGCAGATGAGTCCTTCCGGAGGAATTTGGAGGGAGCTTTTCAGAGATTAGAAATTCATGCAGCTGCTGAAGGGTGTGTGTATGTGTGTGCGCATGAGCATATGTATGTGTCTGTGTATACATATGTGTGTGTCTGTGTGTGCATCATGTATGTGTGTATATGTGTATACATGTATGTGTATGTGTGTGTGCATGTGTGTATGTGGGTGTATCCATGTGTGTCTGTGTGTACATGTGTGCATATGTGTCTGTGTGTATGTTTATGTGTGTATGTGTGTGCATGTGTATGTGTGTATCCATGTGTGTCTGTGTGTGCATGTGTGCATGTGTCTGTGTGTGTATGTGTGTGTATATGTGTGTGTATGTGTCTCTGTGTTTATGTGTATGTCTGTGTATATGTGTAATTTGTGTGTGTGTATATGTATGTTCATGTATGTCTCTGTATACATACATGTACATATATATGTGTATATATGTATGTGAGTGTATGTGTGTATATGTATGTGTCTCTTTAAAAGGGGTCTCAAAGCCTTTGCCTGTTTCATACATCCGCCTGTCAGTCCTGCATGTGTCACAGAGAGCCTTAGCCATGCTTTCTATGCAGATACTCCAAGGATGCCAAGCCACCTTCACCTCAGCAATGAGTCGAACTTGCAGTTTTAAGGATTTTCTCTCCCTTCCTCCTTCTAGGAAAAAATACTTGGGATATCACATGAAGAAGTAGACTGAAATAGCCAAAGACCTGTCACCTAGGGTGTTCCTGGTGCAGTCCTGTGCCACATCATAGACTTTAGGAGAAAATTAAAACACATCCAGCAGACGGAGCCCAAAATGTCTAGAGAACCGTTCTTCTTTTGACTCAAGAGGCATCGAGAGAGGCCTTGCTCTTTCCAGCTCACAGGACTCAGTAGCACGGACTTCACTGAGGGGACTCGAGTCCTCCGCTGAATGTGTGAGGGAGTCCTTAAAGATACGTGATCATTTTACCGCTAAATGTTCAGAACGGAAACCATCCTGCTAGCTACACGAGAGGAAGCATTGGACATGTGTCTGTCAGCCTCGTGGAGGTGAAAGGATAAACTGTGTGCTTACTGTTTAGTCTCTAGTACTATTTGTATCTTACACTGCATCTGGGATACCCTGATAAATGTCTCGTGTCAAGCTTACCTTCAGGAAGACGTCCCTATTCATGTCAAAGAGGACACCTGAGTTTGCTGTTATGTCTGGCTGGGTTAAGTCTTACTGACCCATTCTCTCAAAAAAATACTGTGGTACCTTGACAAACTCCATTTGGTACAAAACCGTCTTCCCAACACCTTCAGGTTTCTTTGTGTGACATACCTACACCCTACCATTGACAGTACATGTCAATGAAATTGAGATCAAGGGCATGTAGGTACCACAAGAAGATACAGAGGTCAAGGGTCAACCTCAGTTGGTAGTCTTCATCTTCCTCTTTGTTTGAAGCAGGGTCTCCCGTGCATTGTTTCCTACCCAGGTTAGATCGCTCATGAGCTGCTGGGGTTCTCTGGTCTCTGCCTCCTACCTCACAGCCACAGCACTAAGGTTACTGGTGTGCGCTGTGACATCCAGCGTTCCAGGTAGAGGCTGTAGACTCAAATAAATACAGGTCCTCACACTTTTGTGGCTAACACTTTCCCCCACAGTGCTACCTCCACAGCCTGGAATACTAGGATCCTTAGAGGTAGCACAATTAGTAATTAGTAAAATAAATAAATTGAAAGATTGCTGGAAAAAGTTGCCTGTAACGCAAGCTTTCAGGAGGCTGAGGTGGGAGGGCCTCAACACGGGGGCCAACCAGACATACATAATGAGTTCAAGACTTTGTCTCAACATTCCGCTTCCAAAAAATGTTTTCTATTAAAATAATAAGTTATCATAGTAGGGCTTCTGTGAAGACCAAATGTGCTAACCTACATAAAGTGCTCAGACTAGTTCTTGGGACCTAGTTAGTAGTAACCGATTACCCCAAGCTCAGCTCAAAGGGCCCCATTCTCTTGAAGCAATTACTGGTTGCTCTTTTTGTATTGATAGTATGCCTGAAAAAAAAGACAAAAAAAAAAACATTTAGGCACACATTTGAGTTTCCAGCACTCAAGTGAGGCTGAGGCAGGAGGATTGCAAGTTCCAAGCTAATCTGGTCTACAGATAATTCAATAAATTTACAGGCTCTTACACATTTTTGCATTGCTGGCACCTAGAATGTAGCCTGAACAGATGGCTCAGCGAGGAAGAAGCCCGACTAACCTGCCTACAGTATGAGGACTGAGTTCCTTGGTTGTCTCCTCTGGGCCTCTAAGATGGAGACACTGACCACCTCGCCCTGTTCTCTGTCTTTTGTCCAGCCAAACAATTCAGTTTCCCAAATGTGTCACGCATCTCTGCACCTTGGGTCCTGAACAACATCCTCTCTACTTGGAATGTGCTTGCCTGCCGGCCTCCTTCCCCCAGTTCTAATCCAAATTTACTCCTTCAACACCCCCCCTCCCGCCCCCTCCCACCCTCCTGCTCCTCCCCCCCCTCCCCGCGTCATTTACTGACTCTCCGTTGGCTGCCGCGGGGCTGTATTTGAATGTCTTTTCTCCCTGGCAATCCAAAGCATTCCCTCGGCAGGGCAGACGTTGAATTTGTGTTGCACCCTGTGAGCTGGCACACGCAGCCTTTCTCAGTGGCTCGGGAGCTCTTTTGTACAGATGCAGTTTGACTTTACACATCTGACACCAGGCATCTCCTTGGCACATGGTTGCAAGCCAGACCCCGGCCTCTCTGCCACAGCTTGTAAATCAGTACGACTGGAGTGTGGCCCAAGATACACGGAGTCATAACAAACTCCACAAGTGATTCCAGAACCATACGCAGCCTCTAGTCAGGATGCTGCGAAAGTAACCAGATCTGATCTCCTGCTTGAGGCTTCAGTTTAATTGCAGACAAAATAAACGAAACGAGGATGGTAGTGGAGACCTGGATGCTGACAGATGAGAAGCTATGCGAGTCCGTGACTGCTTTAGAACGCGGCATGGAAAACATTCTCCGGCTTCACTCCAACAGGGGAACCACCCAAAGTGTCTGCGCAGGAATCCAGGACAGCTGAGGGGGTGTCAGTGTCCAGGGGACGTGGGGAGGAGATTAGCACCCCAAACTGCAGACAGCCCGAGCCTTCGGATGAGCACAGATCAACATGTACAGATGGAAAAAACCACTCAAGGCTTTAGACCCGCCCCTGGAACTACTGAAAAGAGCAGTCTCCAGGGATGCCAGTTTGAAGAATGGGAGGAACACTCAGAATTTCTCCTCAGGGAAATGCTTGCTGCGTGAAGTCCCATTGCCCGTGTAATAGACAGATGTGGGGGCACACACTGGTAATCGCAAAGATGGAGGCGTAGAGACATGAAGGCAGGGTTTGCACACCAGCCAGTCGAGCTGAGTCAGTAAACTCTGAGGGCAGGGAGATAGACCTTATCTTGCAGAATATGGTGGAAATTTACTGATTGAAGAAGACACTTCAACCTCTGGCCTACACACACATGCACATACACACAGATATATACATGCACACGTATCAAAGGCAGAGAGGACGTTTATATGTTGAGAAAATTTGAATGCTCAGGTTGGGAAGATGCCGTACTAAGTAAAAGCGCTTAGCATACCAGCACGAGGACCAGGGTTCAAATCTCTAGAACTACATAAAATTCTGACACATAGCATGAGCATCTGTAATTCTAGTACTCCAATGAGGAGATAAAGTCAGAGTCAAGACAATCTCAGACCCCTCAGGCCAGCCAGCCTGGTGTGTGAAAAGAAAAAACAACTAAGAGACTATATGATGAAAAAAGGTAGAATATAAAGTCTGGCACCCAGGGTTGTTTCTGACCCCCACATGCATGCTATGGCTCACATGCATCTGAATTCACATAAGAAAATGCATATGCACACACACACAACACAATGTACAAACATGAATTAAAATTTTTCAACAGGAGCTCACCAGCTCCTGATGGCTCAGTGGGTAAGAGAACCGACTGCTCTTCTGAAGGTCATGAGTTCAAATCCCAGCAACCACATGGTGGCTTACAACCACCTGTAATGAAATCTGATGCCCTCTTCTGGTGTGTCGGAAGACAACTACAGCGTACCTATTTATAATAATAAATAAATCTTTAAAAAAAATTTTTTTTCAACACATCAAGGCAAGGCACACCTTAAAGCTCAACAGTTGGGAGGCAGAGGCAGGTGAACCTGAGTTCCAGGCCAGCCAGGGCTACACAGACAGACCCTGTCTCAAAAACCAAACAGAAGGGATAAGCTGGGTATAAGAACAGACAGGAGGCTGGGGCTGGAGGGTCTTACACTCAAGGGAATGATGATGATGTGTGTATATATGTGTATATATACACACAACACACATATACACACATTTATTATATATTATATACATATATACACACATATACACACACATAATTATACATCATATACATAGACATAATTATATATTTTATATATGTGTAATGTTATATAATATATATATAACTATTAATCCTTTGAACCCAATTAGCGATGCCCATATGTATAGGTATGTGGCTATCCAGCAACTTTTCCTCTCTTAGCAGCCATCAACTATAGAGTTGGAAACAATAGAAGAATTACTCAAGAAACTAAAAACAGAACTAATGTATATTACAGCAATTATATTATATATCCTGCAGAATTGAAAGCAAAGATCTGAACAGATAACTTTAAACTTTTTTTTACTGGATGTTGCATGTGTGTGTGCAAGGGATTGCCTCAGCACGTATGTGGATATCAGAGACTATCTTTCAGGAGTCAGTTCTTTGCCCTCCGAGGGATCCAGGGATTGACGTCAGTTGGTCAGGCTCGGGCAGCAGGCACTTTCACTGGCTCAGTAATCTTGCTAGCCTCTGAACAGAGACTTTTATTTTATTTTTGCAAGTATGTGTGTGGCATGTGGAGGGGGAGCACGTGCGTGGATGCACACACAAATGCAAGCATGTGTACAGAGGCCAGAGGTTGACATGGAGAATCTGTCTTTTCACTGAGACAGGATCTAACAGTTAAACCCATAGCTCACCAATACAATTTGTCTGACTAGCAAGCCTGGTGTGAGAATTCCCCCATCTGCCCTCTGAGCACTGGAATTACAGGTGAGTCACCCAGCCCGACCAGCATTTCTGTGGGTTCTGAGGATGCAAACTCTGTCCTCAAGCTTGAGTGGTACTGAACTCTGCACGGCTTCAGGGATTGACTTAACCAGGGCAACAAGGGGACGAAGAAAAGGACAGACGCACAGACACACATACAGAAGAGCTGGGATGGGGTACGCTTAGATCATTATAATGGAGGCCACCAAATGCAGCCCTGAACCTCATCGTACTTATTTTATACATCAAAACCAAGGAGGTAGGTTTGGAGCTTACTGCTGAACAAAGAGGCAGGGTTAATTCGTTTTCAGTAGGAGTTCTCTATGGGGAAACAGTCTCAGGCTGCAGCCAGCCATCCAGGAGGAGGAGGCTGTGGCTGATCGTCTCTACACACACTGTCAGCATTCACAGTGGCCATCCCTTCGAGCCTCACGCTGGAAGGCTTTGTCACCCATGGCGTCTGAGGCGTTGGAGTCCTTGACATGGCTGTGTTCATGTCGACAATGCATTCAGTCAAAACATCCACTCTGAACAGCATGGCCGAGTGCTATGCTCACCGAGTCATCTCTCCAGTCCTTGAACAGATATTTTGAAACTACCATTCACAGCAGTGTTATTCCACAACAGCTACGATGCCCAAGCAATCCAATTGCCCTTCAAGAAATGGCTAGATAAACAAGTTTGGTATATTTGAAATATTACTTGGCCTTAAAAAGGAAAGAAAATTCTAACATCCTACAACACAGATAAACCTTGAAAGCATCACACCAGGTAACATGGGTGAGCGGCAGAGAGGCAGCTATCCTATCCTCACTTGAAGGGCTACTTAAAGTAGATCCTATTGGACAAGGAAGTTGAATGGTGGTGTCCAGGCACGGCAGGAAGAAGGTAGTGGGGGGTATTTTGATGAGTAGGTTATATTTTTATTATTATCATCATAGCCATTTTTGTCCCTTGTTTTTTGCTTATTTTGGTGATAAGGTTTCTTACCACATAGTCCAGGCTGACCTTGAACTCACCAGGCCCCAATTTTGTGTCTCTTATTCCTGAGTTCTGGCCTTATAGGTAAACCTACCACCTTAGCTCATTTTTGTACAATGAATAAAGCTATGGAAATGGAAACCTTGTGGATGTTTAATACCACTGAATGTACATTTAGAACTGGTTATAAGGCTTGCTGTCAATGTGACAGGGTATCTCACAGCTCAGGCTAACCTCCAACTGCTACATAGCTGGGAGTGACCTTGAATTCCTGATCTTGCTTCTACCTCCCAAGTGCTGGGGTTGCAGGTGTGTGCAGCTATTTGGCTGATGGTAATTTTTGCTGTGTCTAATTTCAACTTTAGAGGCCAGAAGGGGTGGAGAGGACAAAGGGTAAGAAGGAAAAAGGAAGTATTTGTCCTGAGGTTCTCAAGAGCACATACAAACAGGTCTAACTCGCTTCCAGAGTACAGCAGTCGAGGGAGTGAGCGCTGTAAACCACAAAGCAGTACCCTTGGTGGCAGCTGGAGAGACCGTGTGGGACATACAACTGTACTCATAGGATTCAAAAGAAGCCAAAGAGAAAAGAAAGTTAAGACTAAAAAGCTGGACATGGTGGAACACGCATGTAGCCTATGTCAGGAATGGAAAGCAGGAAGACTGAGTTCAAGGGTAGCCTGGACTCTGTAGCGGGCTATAGCCTGAATTACAAAGTAAGGCTCTGCTTCTGAAGAGAGGAGGGAGGAGAGAGGAGGGAGAAGAGAGGAACCGAAAGGGAGAGTAGACAGTCACAATGACACCTGCTTTAGAGAAATAGCCAAACATTTCCACTTAAGGGAAGAGACAGGCAGATAAGAATAGAGTCCCACTAACCTCAAGTCACAGAGTGAGGTAGGCAGATCTTTGAGTGTGAGGCCAGCCTGGTCTACCATAGCAAGCTCCAGGCCATCAAAGGCCATCTCAAAACACACAAAACAAGCCAAAAAAAGGAAAAAAAAATAAAGAAAAAAAGAAAGAAAAAAAAAAAGAGTAAAGACCCCACTAAAACCCATGGGGCTAACATTTTTGTTTACATTTATTTAATGTGTATGGCAATGAAGGAGTTGCTTCTCTCCCTCCATTATGCTGGTCCAGCTTGGTCCTTAGGCTTGGCAGCAAGTGAGCCTTTAGCTACTGAGCCACCTCAGCGGCTGTTTATTTATTCTAAATTGTTTAATCTATACACAAAAGAAAGGAAATGAAAGGATAGAGAAGCATATACAGGAGTAATAAGAAGCTGTGTGCTGGGGTATTACTGTCAGACAAGTACACTTCAAATAACACACGGACAGAAAAGCCGTACATGATGCTAAAGGGGGAACGGTTTTGAGAATGTAACAATTCTGTTACGTTCAGGCAAAATCTTACAAAAAAAAAAAAAAAAAAAAAAAAGATAAAACATGCAGAGCCACAGGGATGTTTGGTGGTTTCAACTCTTTTTGATAACAGTAGATGACAGAAGATCCATCAGGATACTGAAAAGACATGAGTGATCCCACTGACTTTTAGGGCTAGACCCACCAATCAGCAGAGTACACATTCTCTTCAAGAGCTTGAGAAAAACATGCACTGTCATCACATTCTGGGCCATAAAACAAGTCTCAAAAAATTTAAAACTTAAATCTGACCTTTATGGAACTGAATTTTAAAATAACAAAATAGAAATCCCCCAAATATTTAGAAATTGAGCTTTGTGTGACTCATCACTCAAAGAATAAAAGAAAAAAAATCAGAAAGTTATAAACTAAATAATGAACACAGAGCCAGGCATGCTGGTAAAGGCTTCACAATGCACACTTTTAATCCACTACTCAGGAGGCAGATATAGGCAGATCTCTGAGTTCAAGGTCAGCCTGATTTATGAACCCCTGTCTCAAGACAAATGAAGAACAAGCCCTTTCCAACCACCCCCCAAAAAATCAAAATGAAGAAAATCTAAAATCTAAGTGTGTGCAGATAGGATTTAACAATTGTGGTGGTTTGAATGAGAATGACCCCTATGGGCTCATAGATTTGATACTTGGTCTCCAGATAGGATTTAACAGTTGTGATGGTTTGAATGAGAATGACTCCCATGGGCTCATAGATTTGATACTTGGTCTCCAGACGGTGGAACTATTGGGAAGGATGTGACCTTGTTGGAAGAGGTATGTCACCGGGAGCAGGTTATCCAAAAGTCCCAGCCACTTCCAGTGTGGTGTGCTCGTGCTTGTGGATCAAGATATAAGTCCTCAGCTACTGCTCCAGAACCATGCCTACCTGCCTGCCCGAGGACCATGGACCCACCCTCTGGAACTGGGAACCCCCAATAAACTCTTTCTTCTGTAAGTTGCCTTGATCATGGCATCTTATCACACCAACAGAAAAGTGACAACCCATCACAATACAACAGAGCAGGATCTAGGTCACAACCTATCTTTCTCTGCACTGACAACCTGTTCTGATAGAAATTCTGACTGGAGACATTCACCTTCCAGCAAGGCATTTCCTGTCAAGTTTGCCCATCAATCAGTTGATTACTTTTGAACGTGGTAAAGGGAGAACTCAGTAATAATGCCTGGTGCACAGTAAATGCTTGCCAGATTTTTAGTAAAATTATCCATCATTTTAGCCTTTTTATGGGGGAAGATCGACTTTTTTTTTTAAGATTTATTTATTTATTTTATGTAAGTACACTGTAGCTGTCTTCAGACACACCAGAAGAGGGCATCAGATCTCATTACAGATGGTCGTGAGTCACCATGTAGTTGCTGGGAATTGAACTCAGTACCTCTGGAAGAGTAGTCAGTGCTCTTAACTGCTGAGCCATCTCTCCAGCCCGAAGATTGACTTTCTACTTTGCCTAAATCTGAATTCACAAAAGCAAGACTCAGGTAGAAAGCTTTCCAAAATGATCTCAATGTGTAGACTGCACACTGGCATAAATGACAAGAATGCCGAGCCACAGTAATTCATCAGGAATTAAATCTATAGAAACAAAACAAGCTGCATACCCAAGGCAATGAATAAAAAATAAAAGAACTGTTAACTATGGTACCAAAAGCCTGTTTGGCAAGAGGAGGCCCCATATACACATGGCTTCTCACCATCCTTGAGACCACATTGGGTTCAAGTAAAGATTCAGCTTTTCCTGTAACTGGAAATGGCACGACCCTTATGCTTGGCCTTTCCTACTTCCTCATAAGGGGAAAGTGGGAATAACAAGACTTCGTTCAGGAGTCGAGCACCTGTAAAGACCCACTAGAATCTGGCTCCCGTTTTAAACTGTCCTCTTCCGTCAAACCAGCCCTGTGAGACTGAGTGGGCCCTGGTGTTGATGTTCGCATTGGTTTAGCTCCACAATCTTGCATGGCAGTGTCACACTGAGCTCCACACCAGGAAAAGCAACACCATTTTATGGCTAATTTGGGAGACAGACAGGGCAGCGCTCATCCAGCTCCATCCAGGAGAACACCGCAGTGCTCAGGAAGCCTGAGGTTCTTACCAGGCACAGGTGCTTGGGCCTAAGGCCAGCCCACTGCCCTTTTCAGTTCTTCATGCAAACCTCAAAGCTTCATTTGTCATGTGAAGTACAGCAGTGTTAACCACAGAAAACAGCCATTTTCATTATTCTTATTGTAAAAAAAAAAAAAAAGACTTCCATTTTTTCACTGATTTTTTCCACTGTTTTATTATAAAAATCAACATTTCATTTGTTACAATTCAGCTTTTTGTAATAATCAAAAGAGGGGTTTATACAAGGTATTTATACAGTTTATAATTAAAGCACTTATTTTACAAAAGGGGGGAAGTGAATAAGTGGATAAGGGCTGACCAAATGTTGGCCATTATAATATAAATACATCCTTGCAAAGCACCATCGCTCCAAAGTCGATGTACAAGAAACACCAGCTGACTTTAAGACAATGATAAAGATTAAAGCTTAAGAAAAAGTTTAGACTCATAAAGGACAGACATCCAAAAGCAGCAGCAGATCCTTCACTTGCAACAAGGCCAGTCAGGCTCAGCCTCTCGCATCCTCTCTCCAGCTCCTCTCACCACTGATTGCTTTCCTTTCCTTAATACTCCTAGTTATAGGCATCAATATAGATACACAGCCACATGGATAGATATGCCACCCCTCAACTTTCCTATACTTGATGGAAAAAAAAAACAAACAAAAACAAAACAACAAAGAAAGCCCCCAATGGACAGTTAAGCAGCAGCATGTTGTCTATAACTCTAAGTGATGATGGAAAAACCCAAGGATTAGTGTGCTGGGCCACAGTCTGCTTCCGAGTACAAAAAATCAATGTGTAATTCTAAAAATTCCCTAGGAATAAAATCAGGAATGGTTTTTAAATGCCTTGTGAAAATGTTAAAACAATGTTAAAAATGACAGTTTCCCTCCCGGAAGGAGGTGACTCTTAGGTCAGTAAGGGAAACCGGAGCACCGCCTCCCCTCTACTCAGGTGTAAGCGGAGTTCAGTGAACTGTTCAGTCAGAGAAAGACACGGACAATGTGGATCCACAAGGCATAGTATTTAGGTCACAAACGTGTCGTTTTGTATCTGAGGCACAAAGTCCTTGACTTTAAAACCTAAGGTTTCACATCTTGCCACTATTACAAAGCAATGTCTCCCAGAGGTCCTAAAGGACCTCTCCTCACAGTTTGTTTTAGGCCTGTGATAAGGAAACCCCAGAGGATTAAAAGGGAGTTTGACATTTTAACTAATGCTTGATAGTAAACTTGTTTAGGACTCAGTATATACCCACACTTGTGCATGGCTCTTATTTGTGAATTCTTAAAATACTGCCAGCCAAACTCCTGATACCCAACTCCTATCTATAGTCTAATTTTGAGTTAAGAAATCAGTTTGTAATTGTTTCCATAAAGTTATAAGGGCTACACTAAGCATGGCACAGTCACTAAAAGCAGGACATATTGGGGCTAAACAAAACAAGACTTTTGTGTCTGAGCCTTACAGAGAAGCAGGTTTCCCTACAGAAAGCCTTCTTGATCACTAGACACATCTCAATTAACTGGTGAGGTAATTAACACATCAGTGAACTCAGATGTGTTCACTGATGGGCCTTACAACAAGACAAAAAGATGTCCCCCCAAAACTGTTACCAAAAACCGATGGCTATTTTTTTTTACAACTTCGTATTCATTGCAAAAAAGATTGTAAAATTTAAAAACAGAAGAAAAATACTAATAACATTCTACCCACCAACTCCAGATTGAACCTTACCTTCCACTGCCATTTATCTGACCTAAACAAGAACTCATGGGCCTTGGTTAGAAGACTCGGACTCCAACTGAATCAAGCCTGAGTCTTAGTTATAAAAGATGGCAATGCAGAAACGCTTACGGCAGTGTGCAAGAGCAAGCTAGACAAGAGCTCACCTCATACACTCTCTGATCAGTAAGCAGGCATACATTAAGATGTGTGTTCCAAAGAAATACCCATGTAGCTGTGAAATCTAATCAAATTTTATTCATGTTTCCTCGAGTAATGAATGTAGATGCAACCTAATTTAAAACTTTCTTCTCTCTTTCCCCAACTGTGTTCTCATAAGTTTGGTTTTCCTCATTTTTCTTATATTCAATAACTGTGACACAGTTTACTTAAACTTAACTGTCCATGTAACCTGAGTACCATTACCATCTTTCCCCAATCTAAGAACCCTCACTAAAGGACTCAGCTCTCCACTGCAGCTGAGCTGCCCAGGAAGAGGACCGAGACTAACCCCAACTACCTTCAGATCATTTCAACAAATGACTGGCACACAAATTAGTATTTTGCAATTAGAGGCCATTGCCACCCCAGCACAAGCTTGAACTGAGATGAGACAAGCCACACCCTTCCCAGAACACTACAGTGCAAGTCTCTACATGGGAAGCCCACTACATAAAGACGCATATTAAACATGTAAACACAGAATTCTCCAATCCTGACTGATACCCAGTATTGCTACCCTCCCATCTTCATGTAAGCACCGAGTGGATGCTACAGAAGGCAAATTCAGTGTCTAGCCTGTCTTAGATCTGTGCATTTTGTCTCGGTAACAGGAAGAGTTAATGCTTATCTGACTGAAATGCAAGACACGGATGGATTGCCATTTACTTATATGTAAGAAAAGGGCCCCTGATTCTCACTAAGCTGCCCCCAACAACCCAAGCATTATTCTGAAAGGATTTTTTTCTCTCTTTAAAAATGTACTCAGGTGTTTTGTTTTGTTTTTTAAGTCACTTAAACTCTGCCAAAATTCTGGAATCATTTCTTTCATTGTTTCCCCTTAGGCTCCAAAATTCAGAGATACAATTCAACACAGAATTTTAAAAATGTACTCAATAATTCATCGACACCTGTTAAGGTAAAAATCATACTAGCTTAAAAACAGTTCAGCTTTAGGAGAGGAGCACTAGACACATGTAAAAGCAGGAAACCAGTATCCGGCATGGTCATCCCACAGGCCAGCCCCAACAGTGACAGACATAGCAGCCCGGTACGTGACAGTAGGTTAGGCATGTGACAGGAGAGACTTCCATTTTCTCCACTGCTCAAGTTCCTGCAGCTGAGAAGTTCACAGTGCCTTCTCATTTAATCCCACTGTTAAATTTGTGAAATTGTTTTAATCCATAATGGGATAGGAAAGAACACACAGAGAAACACAGGAGAGACAGTAAGGACAGACCGTGGATCCTGTGAAAACACACACATTCATAGCACATAACGAGAAGGGATTTCACACCATACTGGCAGAGCTATGCCTGCATACGTCACTGAGAAAAGCTACTCCACAGTGAGTGAAAATGCCACAAACAGTTCATAGAGGGGAAGCCCTACTAACAACAGATTGTTTCTAACCAGAGCACACTGACATGTTTTACAAAAAAAAAATACATAAAATGATTTCACACTGTGATATTGTACACTGCAAGGATACAAAACTAATTTACAAGAATATAACAGATTTGTGATTTTTTAAGCATTCTTATATGTTCTAAAAAGACACTTTAATGAGCATTAAAACAATCGTGGAAGACCAATAATATGGCTAACTTCTGATTATGCAAAAACAGCCAACCACTTAAAGGCTCAGCCAACTGCTGAACAAACAGATAGGTACTGAAATCAATTCAACCTCGCGTTTAGTAAATTCCATTTAATCAACTCATCAGATTAAAAAGCTTAAATAAATCATGGCTCTTAACAAAACGGTCTCCAAGGTGCTGGGAGCAGACCGTGAGAGCAGCTGGTGTTAACATGAACTGTGACAGGCGAGAGCTCCTGCAGCTCCTGCAGGACACACTTCAGCTCCTAGGACAGCAACACTCAAAATGGATCACGCAAGTATCTATTTTCTTCAGAAAAATTGTTGGATTCCTGGAGAAAACAAAGCCCTGTGTCCAAAGTTAGTACTGTTATTTTTTCCTTCATGGGTTCTTAACTTGTTGGCCCTCAAATGTTAGTTAACCTGAAGGCAATTTGGCTACTTCCAAGTGTGCCACTCTGAGATGGAATTACTGTCTCCTTTTTATTTTTTTGGTATCATTAAAACCCAGACATTCCTGGCCAGTGATGCCTGCCTTTCTCCTCCTGCTTCCTTTGTACTCAGTCTCTTCACTGGGCTTAAGGCATGCTCTGTGTATTTAGTTTGCAAAAATAAAACTTTTAGTACAAATTTATTTTTTATACAAACTTTTATGGCACAAGCAGCAAATGTGCTGTTTTAAGAAAATATATAAATATCCTTTTCTTCTGTACAAATATCTCCAGTACCCCACCCACTTTATAATGTTAACTGTACAGAGTCGGCCTCACTCTTCTCTAGAGCTCCCTCCCCCCCTCCAGATCTCAACCAGATGTGTATTTACAGGTCCCGGTGGAGGCAGTCAGAGGAGGAGGGGCCCTCCTCAGGAGGAGTCCGTGCAGGGGGAGGGTGGTGGTGGGTAGAGGTGGTGGGAGTAACTCCTCTCAGTATATGGAGAAGGGGGGCAGCTTTCATAGTTCTCCTCTGCTGACAAGTACTGGCTTCGGGGTGTGGGTGGTGGGGGCACAGGTTCTGAGTCATAGTTCAAGTCACTGGTGTAGCCCTTGGCTGTCGCCACTGAGGTCATTCTCCGGCTAGGAGCATAGTCACTATCACAGACATCAGTGCTGCAGGGCGTGGTGGGCGGTGCGAAGTGCCGGTAGCTGTACGGCCTATAGCTACAACAGGAAAGCAATAAAGGAATGCAGTTAGCTTTATGAAAGCATGCTGTCTCAGAAATCAGTCAGAAGGCTAGGAACTGTTGCAGTTGAAATCTGTATGGGGGATGGGTAGTCCTTGACTGGCATGTGCAGTGAGGCCATGGTTTAATCCCCAGAACCATCACAACCAAAAAGCCACTGCTTTGCATGGAAACGGATGAAGAGGCAATAGACAGCGCGCTAACAAAGGAAGACGTATGCAAGTAAACTGTAACTAGAGGCAGTAACAAAGGGATGGAGTTGGAGAGCAGACAGGAACTCAATTGGGCCCCAAAGAGCTCTTCAGTCTTAAGGTAAAATCTAGGTGCATGTGCTCTACACAAGGCCCTGGGTTTGACCACCAGTAACATATGGGGGAAAAAAAGAGAGAGAGAGAGCAAAAACAAACCAACTCAAGAACTGTACTTCTCTACACACTTTAGAAAAGCACTCTTTTTCACTGGTGCTGGGAACTGAATCGGGGCCTCGCCCACAGAGCAAGCGGTCTACTCTCAGCTCCAGCCTCAGAGCACTCTGCCACGCACCTCACACTGGATCTCCGCAGCTCCCGGAGCATCGGCGTGGAGAATGGGTCTCCAGTCTACACTCTCACATTCTTTACTCATTTCAGAATTTGCCTCATAGGTAAGTTATGATGTGAGGGCAGATCTAGCCCATTCCTACTGTGTGCAAAGAGAAACCCTTCTAACTTACAAGTAGCAGTTTTGATTTCTGTGGGCACTCGGGTAAACCATCCTAAGTATGGTTTCAACTGAGTATCAAAATGATCAATTAATTTTAAATACCCAGACGGTCAGTGAACTTTCTAACAGAATAAGAGTCTAACATGCTTATACTTGTTTATCTGCCTTTTTAAGTAACCTATAGCTTGTAAATTTGTAATGTGATTATCTAAAAAAAAAAAAAAAAAAAAAAAAAAATGACATGGCAAGGAACATGCTCATGAAAGTAGAGCTGACTACACGCTGACTTATCCATGTATATGATCTCTTAGGACTTTTATTGTAAGTACAGTTAAGCTTATCTATCTTATATTTATCCTAAAGATTCACGCATTAACTGTCTCTAAAATACAGTGACTGCAAGACCAGGGCAAGGGCCAGAATAACCGACGGGCGCTCACAAGCTTCCTGGTGAGCCAGTGCCCAGGCCTCGGCAGAGCACCCTGAGCACGTTTGGGGTTTTCAGCATCAGCCAGCCAGGGCTAAAGTATCAGAGCACTTCTGCTGTTCTGTTGCACCTTTCTGTCCAAGGAGGTGTCAAAAGCTGCAAAGATGTTTGGGATTAGAATTTCAAAAGCTAAATACTTCCAGTCTCATAACAAAAGGGGAAAAAAGAAGTTAATGAACAAAATTCTGTAAATCTAGAAATCATGGCAAATGACAAAAAGGTTAACAGAGATTTCAGACCTAAGACAGGAAACGATCTAAAAACTGTCCAATGCAGTCACTCTGTGCAGTGTGTTATTCAAGCATTATCAAGTACGCTGTTATAGGAGCTTTTAGGTTCTGGTTCTGCTTTTCAATTTTCAGGCCTTTCTCTACTTTTATTTAGAACAGAACTGGGGCCCGCAGAGACCTTACGATAACTCATGGACAGTCCTACTGCATGGAGCCAGCCCTATCAGCCCCAGCTGACGCTGGCAGGTAGTTTCCACTGTACCTCTGTCACTGCAGTCACCCTGATCCATGGCACTGAAAGTAAACACCATCCAAATGGCATCAGGTACTGAGGCCCAGACACAGAATGCAGCACACTCATGTGAACACAGGCTGTCACTTCCCGCTGAGGCTTACAAATATGCTCTGTTCATTTCAGGGAAACTTGTTTGTACCAGGCAACTAACTACCTAAAGCTTCCATTCTAGGTTACAGTGATGTACATACATGTGGGCCAACCTTCCTCTGCTTTTTCAGTGTGTATGCTTCTGCTGTCTGCAAGTTCTCACGACTCTCTGACCGGTCTCGCCCAGTTCTCAACTGCATTATTCTAAAAGCCAGCTGTGTAACTGCCTATTAAAATACAAAATGGGGCTGGGAAAGATGGCTCAGCGGTTAAGAGCACTGGCTGCTCTACCGAAGGTCCTGAGTTCAATTCCCAGCAACGACATGGTGGTTCACAACCATCTGTAATAGGATCTGATGCCCTCTTCTGGAGTGTCTGAAGACAGCTACAGTGTACTCACATACATTAAATAAATAATCAATCTTTAAAAATAAAATAAAATAATAAAATGAAAAATGCCCGGAGAAAGAAAGGATTTACAGGTGGACAAACATCCTAGTCTTTCTTTGGTGATTATGGTCTGTTCATTTGACACTTAGAATGTTCACAAATGGAATATGGAAAGGGTGTGTCTTACCTGTAGGACCTATGTGTGGAAGGACTGTTAGAAGAATAACCAAATTCCATGGTATAGTGGGATCGTTCTGTGGCGGGTGATGGTGGTGGGTTCAAAATCTAAAAGGAAAACAATTAAAATACTAAACTAAGGATAATGTCCACAGATCTATCTCCTCATTTTTGTGTCTGTTCTTTTCCACTGTAGTATTAGCATATTCTTCTTTCCAAAAAACTGCCTTAACAGCACTTCAAGACTGTGGCTCCCTTTCTAGACCACAGTTCTCCATCCTGAAGTAGATGGAGAGGAAAACATGTCAGCTACAACACTGGCTTGTTTGGCACAGACACAAGGTTTTAATTTTTTAAACAGAATTTTTATTAGTTTAAGAGGAATTCTAAGTGTCCTTCCTTTTAAATTTTATATGTGTACGTACAAGAGCACGTATCCACTCATGCATCTACAGGCCATGGGACAACCCTAGTTGCCATCTTCAGGAACACTGTCCACCTCCTTTAAGACAGGCTTGCTCAAGCTGGTGCTGTGGCTCAGCAGGTAAGAGCACTGGCTGTTCTTCCAAAAGTCCTGAGTTCAATTCCCAGCAACCACATGGTGGCTCACAACCATCTATAATGAGATCTGGTGCCTTCTTCTGGCTTGCAGGCATACATGCAGGCAGAACACTATACATAATTAATTAATTAATTAATTAATTAATTAATTAGCTAATTAAAAAAAGAGAGACAGGCTTGCTCATTAGCCTGGATTTCTCTAACTGGTCTAGACTGGCTGATGAACAGGAGGCCTCCTATTCCCTGCTCTGCAGTCCTGGGATTCGGAAGGAGGCCCAGCTTTTCTCTTGTGCTTGGAGGTCCTCCAGCCTGTGAGACAAGCACCGGATGGACTCAACTATCTCCCCAGGCACAACTGCTGCCTTTAGTCTGTTTGGTTCCTTAGCAGTTTAACTTTACCTAAATTGTGAAATTACTATCTAATACTTTCAACTAAGTTGAAACTATGTTTCAACAATAAATTTAAAAGATTTACAAGCACAGAGCAGTAGTGGTAAAATCTCCATTGACTCCTATGTACTTAAGTCCCACACCCAGAACTATTTTTAAATTATGATCACTGAGCACAGTTGAGTTTATATGAACTCATCTACCACGCTATACATTGTAACCTGTAAGAAAAGCAAGAGCGACTGCTTACTGCAGGGAAGTAAGTGCCTTTGGTACTTGAAGAACTGCTTGAGGATGCTCCTGTGACATGCGCTCGATCATAGGGGGGCCCACTGCTTCCCCCCATGATACTGAGGGAACTGATCATTGATTTGCCTCGAGACATTCCTGAAGGAAAGAAAAATGAAGGGTAATATTTATAAAAATACATGAAACAGCTAATCAACACGCAAGTTACAAGCACGCTGACTTAAGCAATACACGCCACGCCCTCTTTTCCTAGTAAGAGCTGTAAAGAGTGCATGGAAAAGGGAAATGTGTCTCCACACCAATGGTTTCACTGAGAACTGGCCTCAAATAAGGGGAAGCACCTCCCACCTGATCATGTTTGGGGAAACAGCCCTTCAAAGTGAGAGGCTTTCATGGAAGGCTTAAGGAAAGGGCTGTGGGGATGGAGACTGTAAACCAGAGTAAACCAAACAGCAGAGAAGCTCCAAAGAACGCAAAGACAGACACAATGCACACACGGTACTTCTTTATCTACAGGACTCGGACACCTCTCAACTCAAAACTCCTAATGCTGATATAAAAACTCTATTTGTTCCAAGTAGGTTCCCATTTCTATGTACGACAAATACATGTGGCAACAAAGAAGAATCATTATTTACCAGCTTAAATATTATGGCTTTTTTGAGAGTCCCAACCATAGTAAATTCCTATTTTCAGAGATCGTTGACCAAGCATCTCCTCCAGATGCATTAAAATCCAAGATTCTTTTCACTAAAGGCACTAGACACTGGGAAAAGCTTTATTCCCCACGAATATTATAGTCAGGGTGGGACACTGGCATTTGGCTACACCCAAACCAACCTCACACCACTGTCAGGATATTAGATCAGGAGAGGGCAGAGGGGGCTACAGTCTCTCCTTGTCAACCAGCTATTTCCAAATCCTTGTTTGTGGACAGCAAACTGATCTGTCTTCCCACTCCTTTATTCCTACTCTTAATAGCCTCAGGGTCCCCCTGTGGTGAAATTATCCAGTGTAGGGATTCACTAAGCACTGGCTGACTTATTTTCATTGGGGCAGTCAGAGGCATGGAGATGGCTGCCGAAGTCATACTTAATTAAGTCCTTCTGCAGAGAAAGGCAGTGTAACAGTATAAAAAAAAAAAATTCTCACAATTCCTTAATCTCAGAGTAGTTTGTAATCCTAGAACTTAAAACTAGACAAGACCAGATTCTCACACTCTTCACTCACCTGGAAGAGATCCAGACAGAGAGCTGGGGTGCGGGACATAACCAAGGGGCACAGAAGCTGGGCTGTGAACCACATAGTCGTTAGTCATGGTCTCCCCATCCCCCTTCATACGAGGACACAGCATCCTCTGGCAGATAAAGTATATGGTTCCAGACACAAAAATGGTGACAATTACTCCAATAACAGAACCAACCGTGTTGGTGGCCTGTGGTGCTGGCTCCTCAGTTGGATCTAAAATAAGAGAATACTGTAGTTATCTAATAGGAAAACAACTGCATATTCAAAATAGCAATAGAAGAGTACAAAAATAAAAACAGTATGTTGATAAATCAAATTATATAGTTTATATATAAACACATACACACATATATACATATATATCATGCAACATAAAAATATGAATTAAATAGCATTATTTAATTTAAATAAACTTAAAGAAGCTATGTTAAATAAGACAACAGACCAGGAAGTATCATTGTAAACTTTTGGCCAGAAGGGACAGACCTAGAGATGTCACCAAGTACTTTCAGTGGAATGGAGAAAAAGGCAAGAATAGCCCGGAACTAGAGCTTAGGTTTGAATGATGCCACTTAGTTTAGTGAAGGAACCTGGAAGCTGCAGATGAGTGAAGGCAGTTGGATCCGACCACTACTGTAATATATATATATATATTACAGTAATATATATATATATACATATATATATACACATATATACACACACACACACACACGCACGCACACACACACACTCACACATATATATATTTACATAAGGCAACTACTGTCCTTAAACCATCATTAAAATCAAAACAAAATATCTTTGGCACAAGTAACTAGAATATGCATTTTACATAGGGAAATCAGGATTTTAAGTAAAATGCAAAAAGCAAAGGAAAAGGTATTTTTCAAATTCTCCGTCGTGAGGGATTTACAAGGCTTCCTTCCTACTTACAACAGTCCAGTTCGTCAGATCTGTCACTGCAGTCCACACTGTGGTCGCATTTCTTGTGCTTTCCGACGCACTGACCATTGGCACAGCGGAACTGATCAATTAAACAAAGCACTAGAAAAAAGGCAGTTTTATTTTTATCACCATGTAAAGACAAATTCCATTAAATGCTTTCTAAGTATAATCTAAAAACATACCAGGCTCAGACACAGGCGAGTACTACCTCTAAGGAGTCCAATGAAGAGAAATGATATTCTCTGCTTTGCTCTTTATTTTTTATTTTACTTATTTTTTGGTGCTATTTTGGTTTGGATGGTCTAAATGTCCTCCTTCCTTCAAAGGTTCACATGTTGGAGCCCTGGTCCCTACTGTAGTTTGAAGGTAGGGGAGCTCAGTGGTAAGTAACTGGTCCTCATTCTCAGAATGTGTTAGGGATGCTCAATGTACCCTGTGTTAGCTCTTGAGAAAAACTAGTCATACAAGAAGCCCGTGCTGGAGAGATGGCTCCATGGTGAAAGAGCACTGGCTGCTCTCCCAGAGGTCCCTCCTCAGTACCTACAGAGAAGCTCACAACGATCTATAAACTCCAGTTCCAAGGGATCTGACACCTTCTTATGGCTTCCTTGGATGCCATGCATAGAGGTATTCTGTGCATGAAGTAGGTTACAAATTCTATTTATTGTAAAATGTTGTCTGTTTATTTTTATTGCATTCGCTTGGCTATTATTGTCCTAGCTCTGTGTGACTACTGTTCTTTTTGTCAGTCTTCCCATTCGGGTAAACACCTACACATTTTAAAGGGAGAACAAGCCTGTCCCCCCTCTCACCCTGCCTGCCTTCTGTAGAGTTGTGTGCCCTCGCTCTCCCAAGTACTCTCACTACTGTGCTGCCCTCTGCCAGGAGGTTTTTACCAGAGCCCACTTAAAGCCAGCACCTGCCCTTCACATTTCAGAATGTGAGCTAAATAAACCTCTTTATAAAAATGTCACTGTGGTGGCTTGAATGAGCAATTTACAAGGTAAATATTTAAACACTTGGTCCCCATTTGGTGGAGCTGTTTTGGGAGATCATGGGGAGTTGCAGTTTTGCTGGAGGAGGTACATCACTGGGGATGGGCTAAGTTTACAGTCTCACCCAACTCCCAGTTTACTTCCTCTGCTTGGTATCTTGAAGTAGAAGATGTGATCTCTCAGCTTCCCTGCCTTTATAGACTCTCCCTCTGGAGCATTTGGCCAAAATAAACTCTTTCTTCATGAAGTTGCCTTTCATGTGTTTTATCACAGCCAAAGACATTCACCACCAAGGCATTTCAATCAAGTAGCAAAATAAACACATTAATTTGTAGAGAACTTACACATATAACACGGTTCAAATAATTAGCAACATATATAATGTGCAAGGCATAGTCAAATATAAAACTCAAATATACTGAGCCAAAGAGCCAAAACAAACAAAAGCAACAACAAAAGGAC
The DNA here is from genome assembly GCF_008632895.1 of Mastomys coucha. NCBI lineage: Eukaryota > Metazoa > Chordata > Mammalia > Rodentia > Muridae > Mastomys > Mastomys coucha. Next base: position 128,303,241 of record NW_022196903.1, read on the forward strand.
ACTGAATTGTAATAACTTGATGCAAAGAACTATAAGCCAAGCACTGAGGCACTCTTAGTACCTTCACAGTTCTTCTCGTCTGATTTATCCTGGCAGTTCGCATCACCATTGCATCGAAGGGCACCATCAATGCACTGCCCACTGGCACACTGGAACTGAGCCTCTGAGCACACAGGACAATTGAGTTCATCGCTCTGGTCTTCGCACTCAGTGAAGCCATCGCACCGCCAAGCCACAGGGATGCAGTCAATATCCCCAGTGAAACATGTAAACTGCTGAGGGGAACATGTTGGAGGCTCTTCACATGAACAAGAAACAAAAGACAGTGGTCACACAGAGATAGAGCAATCAGAGCCAAGTGAGCGCATTCAAAATAAACAGACAGCATTTTATAATACACACTTCATCTGATCACAGTCCTCCAGATGTGGTAACCAATAAAACAGATAGTCTTCTACTTAGTTTGATTAGGACTAAAATATCTGCAACCCACCCAGGAACCACTACTATGACTGACATTTTCCATGTTTTTTTAAAGTTAGCTTAGAATGAACATAGCTGAGGTTCTCAAAAGCCGGCTCACACCCCAAAGACTCTACTCCTTCTTGTCATTGGGTTTATGTGAGTGTCAGAACACAGCCCAAAAATGGAGTCCTGGGAGGGAAATCCTGAGGGCTTGTGAGAAACCTCCAAGAAACAAGACAGAAGTTTTGTGACCTCAGTGTCTTCAGAAACATCTTGGAATGTGTTTTCATGCTCCTTCCAGGTGTAGTGGACGAAGTGAGTATACTTCCAGATTACTCATTATAACTAGCCATTGTTATTTGTTTATATGCCTCTATGGAAAAACCTGTCTCTGCCATGTGTGGCTTGCCTTCCGTGTGAGGCCTACACACTTTTTTGTGCTCATACACTTTACTCATGTGATTCCTCTTAACCCTGGGAGTATAAACTGATGCTCTGAATAAAGTTGGCTCTTGCATGAGACTTTAGTCAGCCTTATTTACACTCCCAGGTCCCATTACTAGTTAGAGTGGTAAACAAGTGAGAACTGTGTTTTATAATAATTCTGAAGTGGCATTAGCATTTTTCACATTTGTATTAACAACAAAGAAGAAGGACTTGTGGGTAAAGGTGGAAGCACTTTAGTAGACTCAAGGTAGTTAGCTACAGTAGTGAGAGTCCCTGAGAGCCACAGAGCCACAGCTTTAATGGACAAAGCAGTCCAGTCCCACTTGGGAATGCTGATGATGGAGCTGGTTCCAACAGAACATCCCTGTGACCTCAGCACTTTGGCGGTACAGGGAAGGAGTCAGGAGTTAAAGGTCATCCTTGGTCACATAGCAAGCTTGAGACTAACCTAGGCTACATGAGATTGAGACTAGCCTAGGCTACATGAGAGCCTATCTTTAAAAAAAAAAATCATGATAAATCAGTAAGAAAAATGTTAATTGTTAAAAAAAAGTCAAGTTCTTTATTATTGTTTACTGAGATGGAGGTATACTTTACACTTACACTGCAAATCTAACCAGGTTAGTTTTTAATAGGCAAACATCTGTTTACATTGTAAACATAAATCAAACTAGAGTATGATTTTTATCTAAAAGAATGACAAACAGGTATAGGGCAGGAATTTAAGCAAACAAACAAAGAAACCTGAAGGAGCCTATTACATAAATAAATAAGTAAACAAAAACAAACAAGCCAAGCAGAACAATGGCCAGTTCTGTAGCTAATTATAAAACTGGAACTTAGGATCAGAAATCAAGTTCTGGAAAACCTGAATCTATCCAATTCTGCAAACCTGACAGGTGAGTAGCACTTGTCTCATTCTCATGAGAAGGGTATTAACAATAAAACAGGTCAGAATCTTAAGACCTAAGAATTTCTTTCTTAATTTTTTTTTCCATGTACGAGTGGGTGCCTGCATACATGTATGTGCACAATGTCCATGCTTGTGCCCATGGAAACAAGAAGAGAGCATCAGTTCCCCTAGGAACTGGAGTTACAGATAGTTGTGAGCTACCGCATGGGTGCTAGAAACCAAAACTTGGTTCTCTGCAAGAGCAGCCAGTACATGGAACCATTTCTCTCTAGCCTTCTGAATGAAAATCTAATACTTCCAAAAGACTAAGTTCTGAAACTATATGCCACACACAACCTACAGAAAATAAACAGATAGGTACTGCTGGCCGTGGTGGTCCATAAGCAATTCTGGCCAACTGGGAGATGGAAGATGGAGTTTGAGACTCAGACGGGGTACATACCAGAGGTCTTGTCTCCAAAACAATAACAACAAAAATCAACACTAGAGGGAAGGGCGGAGTAGGGGATTGAGGGAAGGTCTCAGTCTGCAGCCCAAGCTTGCCTCAGACTTGCAGTAATCCTATCTCAGCCTCCTAAATCTGGGCTACAGGCACAATCTCCCACATGCAGTTTTCTTTTCTCTTTTTTCCTTATGTTCCTTCCCTCTTGGTCTTGTATATACAGGTGCAGGTCAGAGAAGGACACTCAGTGTCCTGTTTTACTGCTCCCCACTAAGACAAGGTCTCTCACTAAACCTGGAGATACACTGGTGACCAGAGAGCCCCACCGACCCGCCTAACTCGGTACAGCCCTAGGGTCACAGTACACACAGCCATGCCTGGCTTTACTGATTTCCCACAGTGTTTGGAGTTTTGACTACGGCCCTCCTACTTGTGCAGCAAATGCTCTTACCTACTGAGCATCACCACCTCAAGCACACACCTCCTCATCTGTGCGCCAATACCCCGTCAAGGTCTCATCCTATTTTCATGCCAAACTCTGGCCTCAAATAATTCACAATCATCCATGTAGCTTACACTGATACTACAGGTACACGACATTACACACAGCAACACCAATGGTATGCATGCATACCATATGTGTATGCCCATATACATATGCATGTGCACCCACATGCACACACATGCACTCACATACACACATCTTTGGTTGTACTGGGAACAGAACTCAGATACCCAGTGAGCAAGTATCACTGAGCCATATCCCTAGCTCAAAACACATATTTTAATATAATAAGGAAACGTAAGCTAATGTTAAAACCAAACCTATAATAAACTATTGCTTGTCAAGACTTAGTGTAAAATCCAAGATGAATAACCATATTATTTGGAAAAACTATCATTATTTGTGCCTGTTCATGTGGGTATATGTACAGGGAGGTAATAGTCAATGCCAGGCATTTCACTCTATTACTCTCTGAGACAAGAGTTCTTACAGAGTCTAGAGCCCATCATTTCGGACTGGTCAATAGCTGTAGGGCATGGCTTCCTTGGTTACAGATGTGCACGACCATCCTGGCTCGCCTATGTGGGCACCAGGGATGGGAACTGCTAGCACATAGGCACATCTCTCCAACGCTGGCAAAACTATGATCACAGTCCATTCTCTAACCATCTACCTAGTGAGGCCAAGTGCTCTTCATATGCTCCAACCAAAACTATGTGTTAGAGAAGAACAATGCAGAACTCATCAAAATCCAGCAGAACATTAAAAGGATTTACAAAAACATAAAAAGTCTTCACGGTGAAGCTTTTCTGCCTTAAACTAGCTTTCTTAACATAATTCATTTGTGAAAGCAGTCAGCATTTAGTGTTTTACTGTTACCATGATTTCCTTGCTCCACAAATGAGAAAAATGAGTCCGAGAGGCTAAGTGATAATTCAAGGACACACAGCTGACTGTGTGACACACAAGGGATGGTCATCTTTAAAAGGGCAAGAATAGAAGGACTAGGGACGTCACTAAGGCCTTCATGACTGTGTCGCCCTGTGCTGATTTGTATGAGCAGTCTTACTGTACGGCCCAGGCTACTCTTGACTCGGAGAAAATCCTGCCTCATCCCTCTGAATGCTGGATTACAGTCTGTAATTATTAATATTATTTATCTTACCAAACTTATTTCATTAAAGCATGTGCTAGTAAATCCTCTAAGGAACACATTCGTTTATCATATGCTCATGAGAAAAGCATTATCTTTAAAACAGACTAGTGCAGATCGCAGCTGAACAGTTTACATGGTGAATCTGAAGGACGGTTTTCTTAGAGTCTATTATGTTTTCAAAAACATATTAGATTGTATAGAGGATTTAAAAGCATAAATATGACCCATGTTCTTAAAACAAAACAAAACAGAACAGAACAGAACAAAAAAACCCTGTGATTTTGGTTAAAAGAGGAGCAGGCAGTAAGTAAGCACAACAGTGTAGTTCACACTGCGTAACATGGGGAGAGACACAGCAGCTATTAAAGACCTCCCAGAGCACAGGACTTCACGGGCACTTGATAAATAAATAAGAGGATATTACACAAGAGGAGAAACACATATTTGTAATGGCACAGGTACACAGAAGCACATGGAAACACAACTCTCCAGAGTGGGCATCTATCAAACTCCTAAGATAAAACCAGAGAGCAAGCTGGGAAGAAATACAGAGCGTAAATGGGTAAATGAGGCAAGGTCACACGAGAGCGGTACAGTAAAGGTCAGTTTCTATACTTCACTTATGTATGCTGTGGGATCAATGTAAGTTACAAATATTGTCTGGAACATGCACAGAAGTTTCATTAAAAATTAAATACAATGGCTCCTCACAGGAGAGTAACTGTAGTGTTACATAATAAACTGTGACTCAGTAAAAAGTGCTGACACATTTACACTATTGGATCTCAAAAATACATTATGTAAGAGAATTATGTAAGAGAATCTAACATCCAAAAGCTTCCATGCCATGACCTCATTGATAATGTTCAAAAACCGAACTCTGATTGGGGCTACAGTCTGTGGAGTAGGAGCTGCTTCTAGAAAACTGCCTGGAAAGAACCGAGGGCCCATTCCTTTCTCCATTTCTTTCCTTCCCTTTCCTCTGTCCCTCTGTTTCCTCCTCTTCCTTCTCCCTCTAGCAGTGGAGGACTGAACAGGTCCCACTAAATGCCCAGGCCCAATTCTAATTCACTCTGTGGCCCAGTGCTGGGACCATAGGCTCATGAGATTTTCTTTTGTGACTGTCCCAACCTTTCTTTCCCCCTTCCCTATTTGTTCACTCATTTTTTTGTTTCTTGGAGAAACGGTCTCCTTGCCCAAACTGACCTTGAACCACCTCCATCTCTCAAGTGCACTATCTTCGAGAGTACTTTCTTAAAGCAACATTCTACTTCTTGAGGCAGGTGACATTAATATTCATTTTCTAAAACTTGCAATTAACGTTATATACAAATAAAAATTGTGAGCAAAAAAATTAAGCCCCTTTAAAAGATATTTTCTAAAAGGAAGATGGGATACTGGTTCAGTTTTATCTGTTAAATTTCTTTAGGATTTTCTTTTTAAAGCATGTCTAGCACTCTACATGGAGACACAATTTCTTTTAACTATGATAAAACATATGTAGCAGCATTTTATCAATTGAATCATTTAAGGGTATATAATTCAATTGCATTAAATATGTTTACATTGTTGTACAAGGTTTGATTTTGTTACATTTGTTCTAATTATTTTTCTCTGTTTAGATAGTCTCCCTCCCTGAGTTGTCCGAGCTGGTCTCAGACTTGTAAACCTGCCAGTCTGAGATTCTCTCTGGGAATTATAAGCATACGTATCCACAGTCAGCAATGCTCCCACTCTCCTTCCCTTTATTTCAAGCTCTATGGCTTAGGTTTTCTGTGCACATGAAGTCTCTGAAGGCAGCACCCTAGCATTCAATAGCAGTGCTCTCACAGAAGAGGACATTCAGACTTTTAGCCCCACAGAGGAGCTCTGCCTCTTCTTCAAGCAACATTATGAAACCATGCTGTGTGGCGTGTGTGTGTGTGTGTTTGTGTGTGTGTGTCTAGATCCTCTGGTGAAATGAATTTCTGAGATTCAGTACTACAGTCAAGAGGATACCAGAAGTGCTTACATGTTCTCAAATTGTATGTACCAACTTGACCTTTGAGTTCCTGTAACCTAAGCAGAATACATTGCTACTGCTATTGAGAGATGTATTATATCTTTAAGAAGTCAGAAAGAGCTCCTGTACAAAGCTCAAGTCCAAGTGGATCAAGGACCTCCACATAAAACCAGATACACTGAAACTAACAGAAGAGAAAGTAGGGAAGAGCCTTAAACACATGGGCACAGGGGGAAATTTCCTGAACAGGACACCAATAGCTTATGCTCTAAGATCAAGAATCAACAAATGGGCCAGGCAGTGGTGGCGCACACCTTTAATCCCAGCACTTGGGAGGCAGAGGCAGGCGGATTTCTGAGTTCGAGGCCAGCCTGGTCTACAGAGTAAGTTCCAGGACAGCCAGGACTACACAGAGAAACCCTGTCTCAAAAAACCAAAAAAAAAAAAAGATTCGACAAATGGGACCTCTTAAAACTGCAAAGCTTCTATAAGGCAAAGGACACTGTCAATAGGACGAAAGGGCAGACAAAAGATTGGGAAAAAGATTTTTTTACCAATTCTACATCCAATAGTGGGATAATATCCAATATATACAAAAAACTCAAGAAGTTAGACTCCAGAGAATCAAATAGCCCTATTAAAAAATGGGGTACAGAACTAAACAAAGAATTCTCAACTGATGAATACCGAATGGCTGAGAAGCACCTAAAGAAATGTTCAACATCCTTAGTCATCAGGAAATGCAAATCAAAACAACCCTGAGATTCCACCTCATACCAGTCAGAATGGCTAGGATCAAAAACTCAGGTGACAGCAGATGCTGGCAAAGTTGTGGAGAAAGAGGAACACTCCTTCATTGCTGGTGAGATTGCAAGCTGGTACAACCACTCTGGAAATCAGTTTGGCAGCTCCTCAGAAAATTGGACATAGTACTACCAGAGGACACAGCTATACCACTCCTGGGCATATACCCAAAAGATCCTCCAACATGTAATAAGGACATATGCTCCACTATGTTCATAGCAGCCTTATTTATAACAGCCAGAAGCTGAAAAGAACCCAGATGTCCCTCAACAGAGGAATGGATACAGAAAATGTGGTACATTTACACAATGGAGTACTACTCAGCTATTAAAAACAATGACTTTATGAAATTCTTGGGCAAATAAATGGAATTAGAAAATATCACCTTGAGCGAGGTTACCCAATCACAAAAGAACACATATGGTATACAGTTATTGATAAGTGGATATTAGCCCAAAAGCTCCAAATACCTAAGATACAATTCACAGACCACATGAAGCTCAAGAAGAAGGAAACCAAAGTGTGGATGCTTTGGTCCTTCTTAGAAGGGGGAACAAAATACTCAAGGGAGCAAATATGGAGATAAAGTATAGAGCAGAGACTGAAGGAAAGGCCATCCAGAGACTGCCACATCCAGGGATCCATCCCATATACAGACACAAACTCAGACACTATTGCTGATGCCAAGAAGTGCTTGCTGACAGGAGCCTGATATAGTTGTCTCCTGAGAGGCTCTGCCAGAGCCTGACAAATACAGAAGGCAGATACTCGCAACCAACCATTGGACTGAGCACTGGGACCCCAATGGAGGAGTTAGAGAAAGGTCTGAAGGAGCTGAAGGGGTTTGCAACTCCATAGGAAGAACAACAATATCAACCAACCAGACCCCCCAGAGCTCCCAGGGACTAAAACACCAACCTAAGAGTACACATGAAGGACCCATGGCTTCAGCTGCATGTGTAGCATAGGATAGCTTTGTTGGACATCAATGGGAGGAGAAGCTGTTGGTCCTGAGAAGGCTTGATGCCCCAGTGTAGGGGAATGCCAGGGCAGGAAGGCAAGAGTGGGTGGGTGGGTGGGTGAGTACCCTCATAGAAGCAGGTGAAGGGAGGATGGGATAAGGGGTTACCGGAAGGGAAACCAGGAAAGGGGATAACATTTGAAATGTAAATAAATAAAATATCCAATTTTAAAAAGCCAAAGAAAAAATTTACTTGTAATCCAGTTTTATCACTACTTTTTATAGTCTAAATATATATATTTTAAAAATATATGTCTTTACATAACTGTCATCACAGAAGAAAACACTTTCAATGCTCAGAATGGAACACAAGGCCTCAGGTGTGCAGGCAAGCACCGTGCTGTTCAGTTGTGCTCCTGACAACATCACTATGACAAGGCCATGCCAGGTACAGTGGCAGATACTGCCCCAGACGCTAATTAGGGCTGAATTAGGAGAATCTCAAGAATCATTTGAGGTCTGCAGGAGACTAGAGTGGACAACACAGTGAGACTCTATTTGAAAAATCCCCAAAGATTCCAACACCTAACGGCTCCACAATCTGGTGACACATGGCCTTAAAATGAGAAACACTTAAAATCCAAACAAAGAGCCTGCAGTGAGTCTCAGTACTACAAAGAAACAAACATAAAAACAAAAAGTTACAAAGAGCCTGCGGTGAGTCTCAGTACTACAAAGAAACAAGCAAACAAACAAACAAACAAAAATAACTTTCTTCTGTTTAAGCCAAATACATTTTTATGTCAGCTTCATAATCACAATATTTATTAAGCACATAACTTGGGCTGGAGAGAAAAAACTCAGTGGTAGAGCAGTGCCTAATATTCATAGCGCTGCTATGTTTAGTCTCAGTATTTAAAAAAATTATATATCTGAACTCAGTTGTTGTATTTAACTATTTTTCAAATAATAAAAACTAGATTCACCAGGTGGTGGTGGCACACACCTTTAATCCCAGCACTTGGGAGACAGAGGCAGGTGGATTTCTGAGTTTGAGGCCAGCCTGGTCTACAGAGTAAGTTCCAGGACAGCCAGGGCTACACAGAGAAACCCTGTCTTGAAAAAAAAAAAGAAAAAAGAAAAGCTAGATTCATTTTAAATCACTGCCTGTGCAAATAACAGCATGCCACAATTATTTCCCTTCAATTAAAATTAACTGTAAAATTATCTCCAGTGAGAAGACTTCTTATTTAAGGATATGAACGTTATTATAATGCTTAATATTGCCACACTATGGTATAACAAAAGAATAACCAATTTGTTACCCATCAGTACTGATAACAAACTCAACTAAATCACTACACCTTGGGGAGATGACACAGTAGGTGCAAGTATGAGGACCTGTGATCAGATCCTGAGAACCCACATGGGCTAGACATGGCAATGCCCATCTGTGTCCCCAGCTTACAGCCCGCCTGCCTGGAGGCAGTGATAAAGAGAAGCACCTGACCCCAGACACCTGTGCTCACTCATGAGAACATGCATGTGAGCGTGCATCCCTACACACATGCAGACATAAAACCCACACCTGTGCTCACTCATGAGAACATGCATGTGAGCGTGCATCCCTACACACATGCAGACATAAAACCCACACAGGTTTTACACTTTTCTTTCATTGTTGGGTTTTATTTTTGTCTTTCTCTTTTTTAAAAAACAACAGGAGAAAACACCACCACCACCAACAACAACAACAACAACAGCAGCAGCAGAATCCTAATGGATTTGAACAACAACAAAAAAATTCTCTTTACCGGACACACTCCAAACAATGACATAATCCAGAATTCAATGGGTAAAAACCAGAGTGAATTCATTTTACTACTACTCCCTAGGCGATGGGGAAGCTACTATATTATCAGGAAATATAATTCATAGGTTGAAAATACAATAAGACATATATAATAAGCCAGGCAGTGGTGGCACACGCCTTTAATCCCAACACTTGGGAGGCAGAGGCAGGCGATTTCTGAGTTCAAGGCCATCCTGGTCTACAGAGTGAGTTCCTGGACAGCAGCAGAGAAACCCTGTCTCGAAAAACCGAAAAGAAAAAAAAAAGAAAAAAGAAAAAAAGACATATATAATAATAAAATATTATTTGACTTTGAAAAAGGGATCTCCTATCATGAGCTTGCTACAAAGAAATGAGCCCCGAGAATACATGTTAAATGAAGTAAGAATGTAAATCATCACACTTTTGTGTGGAATGTGTAAAACCCAAACATACAGACAGAGAGTTTGTTAAAATTGTGGTCACTGGAGGCTGGAGCAGGGAACGCCTGGGGAGCAGGTGGGGGGAAGACAAGCCTGGGAGACAAACAAATAGAACACACACACCCAATTAAGTCAGGAGAAATAGCAGCTTTACTGACTAGCAATAGATGAAAGAGTTTACATCGTTACCTCCACAGGACAGCTCGTCCTGAAGCAGAACTAAGTGCATGGGGCAGGAGCATCTTGTAGTACCATCTCCTTTTACAAGGCAAATATGTGAACAGCCACCATTATCCTGGGCACAAGGGTGCTGTCCTGGAAAAGTGTGATTATCACAATCAATGATTTATGAACCACCAATAATACCAAATATTAAAAAAAGTTTACTTCTACATAGTATAATTCCATGCTCGATTCCTATATGACCTATAACACAATATCTATACATGACCATAGCAAGGAGGTGAGTGAGATGGGAGTCCGCTATGTGCAAGCTAGTATTAAATTCTTAGGTTGAGTGACCCTCCTATCTCACTCAGCCTTCAAAACTACCCAGATTACAGGCATTTTAAACTATTGTAGGCAAGAACTGGGAAAAATTGCTCCATTTAAGAGTGCTGGCCATGAGTGATGCCCTGGGTTCAATCCCCAGGATCACATAAACAACAACAAACCTAAACAAGATAATGAATAAAAAAATTAACTATGATATGTTAATTTTGTAATTAAGATATTAATTACAAATATGGGCATGATGAAGCACACCTGTATTCCAGTACTAGGAAGCAGAGGCAAAAAGCTCACCATAAGTAAAGGCAGAACTGGTTACACAGCAAGTTCTAGGCCAGCCAGGACCATACAATGAGACATGGTTTCAAAACCACCAAATAAATAAAACATGATTTATAGAACTAGAAAAGTTGCTAGGGAGACAGCTGGCACTTATGTAGTTTTATTTCTAAAACTGAGAATTCTCTTCTAAACATTTTAACTCAGAACTTCTACTTTCCTAAAGGATAAAATTATTTCATTTTAAAGGGTATATTTTAATAAAGAACTTGTAGAAAATTAAAGTTAGTAAAAGAAAGAACTTTATAGTCACATGGAACTGAGACAGACAAAGCTGCTTGCTTGTTCAATTGCCAAAGGTAGCATGAGGTATTAGAAAGGCCTGATTTCCTCTTACTGGGAGAAGTTAAAAAGTCAAGCCATTCAGCAACTCTTCAATGTCTATTTTACAACTTGTATTTAAAAGTCACTGCTCTGAGTTTTCTATTTAGCTTGTGTTACAAACAATCTGATCTTTGCTATTACAGTATCAGAATCATTATGCAAAACAGCCATCACTTATGGTCTGTTTTCTATCATAATATGGATGCTACATCAATCTGTGTTGATATTGAGATGGTCAACTATCTACAAAGGAGTAGACTGCCCAAAATAGATACTACTTATTGTATTTGAGTATGTATCAACAGAGGTGGCTCTCAGTCGTTCAAGTATACAATGCTATTCGTTTATCTACTTAAGACCAAAGATCAAACCCAGGCCTTGAGGATGCAAAGCCAGTGCTTTACCACTGAGCTACATCCCAGGGCTTAGTTTTACTGAGACTGTCTAACTCGCAATCTTCCTGCCTTCGCCCCGAGACTAGGATTACAGGACTATACTTCTTTACCTAGCTTCACGATAATTTTGATAAACCCAAATCACACTCTATTTAACACTTCAACAAAGTGTTTTTCTAAATATAAAAACAAAGAAGAAAAATGTTAAGACCTTGAAACCATGTCTTGCTTCTTTACAGCACAGCATGCCCCTTGGCACTATCCACTTCACTTACTATATTCCTGAAGGTTCAGCTCCTTTACTGCATGGATGTCACTCAGCTGAGCAATTCGAGCCTGGACCTTTGTTCTTCCTTCTCGACCAGTCATGTCAATTTTTTCAATCATCTGCTGCTGTTTATCAATCCAATAGAGCCAGTTTTCAAACACTGTCAGGCCCACAGGCTGTAATATATTAGAGTCTTCTAGCACTATCCTGTTGGCACCTTGAAAAGGAAGATATTTAACAGCAATGATTTGTGTGCCTAAATCCCACTTTCAGCAGTTATCCCATGAACACCAGGTAGATCCTAGACGTAAGAGATATCCAAGCTCTTCACCACAAGACTTAAATGTAGCAGAAAATGGTGCAAAACCGGACATATGCAACTAGGAGTTAATCCCAATATATGGAAAATTTTCTAGTTATGAAATGTAACAAAGAACTTGGGACAGCAGGTTTCAATTTATTTTTAGCAGAATCTATTTTGAATTAAATTTTACGAAAGACTGACACAATAAAGCAGATCAAAACAATGCTTGTCTAGATGAAACAGTGGTGGTAAACACTTGCTAAAACATTTGAGACGTCTATGAAAAACAATTCTACTGCCACTCAGCCTGGCTTCTCAAAACACACACAGTCCATCTAATTCACAGATAATGGAGTAATCCTATGATATCCTGGACTCAACATCTAAGAACAGGGATATAAATGATTCTGTAAGCTGTGGTAATGCTACAGCAGAGAAGCCATTTGTGGTACCTCTGGAGTTTGGTATCCTCCATGCTGTTAGAGGATCTCAGATTATATCCTCTTAGGAAAAGGGAGGACCGTGTGTGTGTGTGTGTGTGTGTGTGTGTGTGTGTGTGTGAGAGAGAGAGAGAGAGAGAGAGAGAGAGAGAGAGAGAGAGAGAGAGAGAGAGAGAGAGAGAGAGAGAGAGAGAGAGAGAGAGAGAGATATTGATTGAGGATTGAATCCAAGGCCTTGCTGATGTTAGGTAAGCGCTCTAGCACTGAAGTATACTTCTCCAGCAAAGAATCATGTATGATAAAGTTTTATCTCGTGATCTGGAGAGAGAAACTAGTGGTGAAGAGCACTGGCTGCTCTTCTAGACCACCCAGATCTGATTCCCAGCACCCACACGGCATCTGTTACTCCAGTCCCAGGGAATCCTCCACAGGTACAGAAGTGGTGCACAGACATGCATTCAAGCAAAACAGTTATTTTTATTTTAAACTTATGTCTCAAAATAGTGGAGAAGACAGAATGTGAAGCTTCTTGTCTTATAAGCAAAAGTAGGCTCATCAATGTGCAAAGTATAAGACAACTACAGAAGAAAACTCCCTTCAACAGACCTAAGATTGATCTCAACAGGCAAATTCTTCATCATATATATATATATATATATATATATATATATATATATATATATATATAACTTAACAGTAAATTCATATTCTAAATCCACAAAAAATTCTAGAAACTGAAAGTGGAAATGGCAGATGGGTACAGTGGTAAGAACCTACAAACACAGCTGCTTAGGAGGGACAGGCAGGCAGGACACCTCAAGTTTGCAGCCCATGTGGGCAACCCAGTTAGACATCTGAGGGTTGGAGGGAGAGCTATGAATTATAAAAAACAGGGAAATCAATACAACAGAAATTTTGTTCAGTTTCAATAAATAAGGTGAAAAACTTTGTTACTGTGATAAACATTTTGTTTGTTTTGGGCTGGTTGGTTGGTTTGTTGGTTTGACTGATTTTGTCTGTGTGTGTCTGTGTGTGCACATGTGTGTGCTTTTTTCAAGACAGGGTTTCTCTGTGTAGCCTTGGCTGTCTCGGAACCTGCTCTGCCACATCTCCTGGCTGTGGAGTATATTTTAAGCTACTAGACTGGTTAAAACCTCCAGTAACTGCCAGCTGCTGGATAGACAACTCTCACAGAATGTTCATGGGGTCTTCAGACCACCATGAACTGTGGAGAGAGCTTGAAGTGTGGGTACAATAAACCTTAACATACTTTTGCCACGCTGACAAAAATAAACAGCATATTTCAATTTTATTTTCCTGGTCACTAACAAGGTCATCATGAATTATATAGAAGAGGTAACTAAGATTACAAATACAGTACCACTGAAGTAAAAGGTAATAGTGTAAGAATGTAAAAGTGATGCCTTTGTGAAGAGTGAGTACCAACTTGAGGCAAGGTAGGAGCATAGCCAGCTCTTCATTGGTTGAGAATACTCTCAAGACTTAACAAGAGACAAGAGTCACACTTCAGAACATCTGCATATGTAAAATTGTTTGTAAAGGTTTACACATGCAAACTTTCAGAGAAGATAAAAATGTAAAAGTCAAGGAGAAGAATTAGGAAAGAGAATATACATAATTTTCAGATCTATTAAACTAATGAGTAATTAGGGCACAAAGGAAGTAATCAAAGATCTCCTCCACTAACAAGATGCTGCATACATCTAATGATAAAACTATAATCATGTACAAAATAACACGAGAAGAACACAAATTCACAGTACTGAAATCAGTTTAAAACACAAATTAAAATACAGAGACACTTTTGGGGTACCTGAAAGATCACTGCTTTCAATTCGCCGGAGATCTGAATCAGCCCAGAAGAGCTTGCCCAGCTTGCTATCAAGAGCCAAAGCAATTGGTTTACTCAAGCCACTGAAAAAGAGGACCTCCCGTTCTGTACCATCCAATGCAGCCCGTTCAATTTTAGGAGATCTTTCCTGAAGATTGGTAAAATACATATACCTAAAGATAACAGGAAAAAATAAAAAATTACTGAAGAATCAGAGAAGCTGAGACTATTCTTGGTAAGATAAATGCAGGAAGTACAGCTGACTGGCAGAACTACTGCCTGACGTGCAAGGCCTTGGGTTTCAGCCCCCAAAACACAGACACAAATTTAAAAAGACAAATGGAAGGAAAATACTTTTAAATCTATTTTAAAATGTTTAGCATATGGAAACAAAAACAATTATATACATTATAACTGAGTAAACCTAATATTTCACTGTATGTTTATATTTTATAGTTAGGTTAAGTATTTCTATCCCCTCAAGGATGTACGTTTTACAGTGAACATGCTCAGTTCTTTCTGGAGTGTTCTGGGGTGTGCACTGTGCAGACAGCCACTCTGAGCAGGAGCCTCCCAGGCAACAGTGTACTGGAGCTTACCACTGCCAAGCACACGGAGAGGAACTACCACTTAACCTTTCTCCAGGCCCTCCTGCCCTGCCCTATTTTTAAAAAAGGTCAAGATAGGTATTACTTTTAATAATTGTAACAAAGGGTACCAAGAAGTTTTCAGAAAATTAAATTTTATAGATTAAAAGAAAAGAAAAAAAAAATCAATGGCCAGAGAGATCTAGGTTCAAAATTCATCTTTTTAATAACTAAAAATGAGACATACAAATCATTTATAGGTTCCATCCCTTTTCTGTAACTCTAGGTATGATCTGTTTCCCTGCTAACATCCTGGGCATCTATTCAGATGCAACTTAGCATTGAATTTATCAAATGCAAAGCTCTATTAAATGAAAGAAGACAGATCAGTCATTTACAATGGAGCTAAAGGTCTAGTAATAACTATGTAACTGAAAAAATAGTTAGGTAAAGGAAAACTGGAAAGAAATGCGCGTGACTAAAGAGACACAGAGTGAGCATGGGAATCCAGAGTGGGAGAATCCCATCTGCCTGGGTGTGGAGGAGGTCAAGGGAAGCTACACAGAAGATGTGAAATGGTTCTGGAGATGTGGGTGGGATTTAGAAGTAAACCAATGGAAGAACTCTGGGCATCACAATCAGAGAAAACAGGGAGAAGATGCAGGCCAAGGGACAGGGACAGGGAACACTGAGTGGAATTGTTTGCTGGCGTAAGGAGCACTGAAAGAGAAACAGAAGGCTAAGGAGGCACCAGAAGCAAAGCCTCAGGCTGTGGCTTTGGAACCTACCCTTTCTCAGGGTTCACCACAATGGCTCGAGGTCTGTCTTGCTCGCCTTTTAGAACCACTCCAACTGATCGTCCATCTAATCTTGTCACATCAATGACATTGGTAGCTTCACAGGTCCAGTAGATGTAACGGCTATAAATATCAATGCTGAGATCATAGGGCTGTATTTCAAGGTTCTGATTTGGAACTGAGCTTAAAACTACAGTAAAACCCTAAAGAAAAGAAAGAAACACATAAGTCAGACTCCACACCAGACAATCACAAGGCAATAAACACAATTCTTAATTTGTGTGATCATACATCAGAAGGGTATCTGGCCATTGGAGACATTTTTTTAAAAAGGGGTTTTTATGAGTGATGCACTTGCTTATCAAAAGCATTTCAGAGCTACTTTAACCTGGAACAGAAGAGGGTAATGGGGACAACACAGAGAGGTTCAAGAATCTGACAATGTTCAATTCTCTCAAGAATCAGAGAGGAGAACAGCTCTCTCCCAGAACAATAAACAACCATCACTCCAATCATAACCCAGAAATACATCTACAGCAGGGGTCCCCAACCAAGGGTGATCTGCAGCACGGATGCCACAGATGTGGGAGCAGGGGTCCCCAACCAAGGGTGATCTGCAGCACGGATGCCACAGATGTGGGAGCAGTGGTCCCCAACCAAGGGTGATCTGCAGCACAGATGCCACAGATGTGGGAGCAGTGGTCCCCAACCAAGGGTGATCTGCAGCACGGATGCCACAGATGTGGGAGCAGTGGTCCCCAACTAAGGGTGATCTGCAGCACGGATGCCACAGATGTGGGAATATTCACAGGTGTTTTGATATCAAGATGTGGGAATCCTACTGGCAACTACTGGGTGAAGACCAGGAATGCTGCTACACATTCTGCAGTCTGTGGAAACGCGCCCTAGGCCTCCTCCACACCCTCACATACAGACGCGCTGGTCTGCAGCTGTGACTTTCCACATTTTAGCTTGCTTCCTACATGCTGGGACTACTGGCCTATATGGAGAAATAGGAATTTTTTTTTTTTAAGATTTATTTATTTATTTCATGTATGTGAGTATACTGATGTTGTCTTCAGAGACACCAGAAGGTGGCATCAGATGCCCATTATAGATGGTTGTGAGCCACCATGTGGGAACTGAACTCAGGACCTCTGGGAGAGCAGTCAATGCTCTTAAGCACTAAGCCATCTCTCCAGCCCAATAGCAATTATTATTTTGTTTTGTTTTGTTTTGTTTTATTTTTTGTTTTTCGAGACAGGGTTTCTCTGTGTAGCCCTGGCTGTCCTGGAACTCACTCTGTAGACCAGGCTGGCCTTGAACTCAGAAATTCACCTTCCTCTGCCTCCCAAGTGCTGGGACTAAAGGCGTGCGCCACCACTGCCTGGAAATACAATGTTCTCATCTCTTTTTGTTTGTTTGTTTGTTTTTCAAGACAGGGTTTCTCTGTATAGCCTGGCTGTCCTGGCACTCACTTTGTAGACCAGGCTGGCCTCAAACTCAGAAATCTGCCTGCCTCTGCCTCCCAAGTGCTGGGATTAAAGGCGTGCGTCACCACCGCCCAGCCCAGCAATTATTATTATATTACTATTGTAACATAATTTTTTCTTACAAAGCCAACCCAAAGCAGATTTGTCTATATATATTCTGTCGAAATAAATTTTATTCCATTTACTAGGATTCTGAGTTAATACCACCTTTCAAAAAGATACCTAATTGACTTGCCATGTCTTTGGCTGTATAATTTCTATCTACCAGCTACTGGCCACCAGCACTGGCCTGGAGTGTAAGGTGTGAGCACATTGCTAAGTGACCCTCAGCGCCCTACCGGACGCCCTCCTTGTTCTTCACCGTAAAGGAAGACACAGCAAAATTGAGTAATCTCATTCCCTATATTTAACCCATCCAAAATGTAACTTCTGTGCTGTAAAGGAGACAGCCGCCGGCTACAGAATCTGCAGCTTACCCTGACTGAGCCCAGAAAGGAAGGAAGTATAACTAGTACTGAAATCCATGACTCGTGCATATGCACAAGTGAGACTGATAATACCATTATTCTCTCTGCAGTCCCCAAATAGTTACCAAAAAATACTGGGTCAAAATGTTGGTGTTTTTAATTTTTACTAAGATTCTGTTTCTTACTCAATGAGTCTTCTAAGTAAAAGGTAACCAGTGATGTAATTATTACCTCTACAATTGCATTATGTTCAATCAAAAAAGTTCCTAAGATTTCTAATGAGTGACAGAGCTGGGATCAGAACTGAAACCTACTTGATTTCAAGACTTGCACTTCTGCACACACCAGGATAATGGAAAGATGGCATGAATAGATGTAACCAGTGGTCAAAGTCACTAGTGACCTCTTCTCCCTAATAAAATGTCCAGTCCAATGCCATCATCAAATAATCATGTTTCTATGGTACAGTTAACTTGAGAAGTTAAAAAAATAAATTAAAAAAAAAAAGTATGAGCCCTGGACTTCCATTTCCCCAGTAAACAAATGAGGCAGCGTGGATGGTAGTTGGAGCAATTCTAATCAGCAGTGAATTCTGGTTTAAGCCTGAGTTACCTGGCCACCATCTTCGTGTGCCTTCCGTATCACGTTTTGTCGAGAGTCGATCCAGTAGAGCTGCTTGTCCAAAGGGTCATAGTCAATGGCCCGGACGTTCCGAAGGCTGTGGATAGGAAGGATGATGTCAGGACTCTGCTGCTCATCAATCACCATGCGGTTGATGGCGCTCTTCTGACTGAAGAGCAGGAAGGTGGTAGGAGCTTTAAAAAGAAAAGAGCAAATCTAAACCACAGTGAGGGACTGGAGTCTCCACCACCCCAAGGTTTGCTGAGGCTGTTACATGTACCTCCAATAGAAAGGACACATTAAAGCTAGGGAAGAACCCTCTGACATGCCTCCAAAGTAAGAATAACCAGCACTCTGGTTATCAAGCCACCTGCGACTGTTCCTGTCCTTTGTCCCTTTGTCCTGCGTCTTCTCCCTGCTCTGATTGTGCTGCCCAGAGTTCTTCCATTGGTTTACTTCTAAATCCCACCCACATCCAGGCCCATGTCACTGCCACATCATCTTCATACCTTCCCTTGAGCTCCTCCACGCCCAGGCAGCGATTCCCATGCTCACTCTGTGTCTCTTTAGTCACACATTCCTTTCAGTTTACCTTTACCTAACTATTTTTCAGTTACATAGTTATTTTTTTAACTTATTTTTTTACTGGATATTTTCTTTATTTACATTTCAAATGTTATCTCTGTTCCTGGTTTTACCCCCTCCTGGAAAACCTCTATCCTATCCTCCCTACCCCTGATTTTATGAGGGTGTTCACCCACCCACTCCCACCTCCCACCTTTGATTCCCCTACACTGGGGCATCTATTGATCCTTCATAGGACCAAGGACTTCTCCTTCCATTGATGCCTGACAAGGCCATCCTCTGCTACATATGCAGCTGGAGCCACAGTTACATAGTTATTAGTAGACCTTAGGCTCCATTATAAATGGCTGATCTGTCGTCTTTCTTTTAATAGAGCTTTGCATTTGATAAACAGTTCAATGCTCAGTTGCATCTGAATAGATGCCCGGGATGTTAGCAGGGAAAGAGATCTAGAGTTACAGAGAAGGGATGGAACCTATAAAAGATTTGTATGTCTCATTTTTAATTATTAAAAAGGTTAATTAGAGGAATAATTTACAAGTTTGTACCTAGATCTCTGTCCATTGACATTTTCCCCCTCTAAGACTTATTTATTTTATATATTTGAGTATAATGTTGCTGACTTCAGACACACCAGAAGAGGGCATTGGATCCCATTATAGATGGCTGTGAGTCACCATGTAGTTACTAGGAATTGAACTCAGGACTTCTGGAAGAGCAGTCAGTTCTCTTAACTACTGAGCCATCTCTCCAGCCCCTTGGCCATTGGTTTTCAATCAACTAGCCTGTTTTTCTTTCTTGCAAAAATACCAGAGATCTTATTTTTATATAACCATTTAATAATGACATAAAAGTTTATGGATTTTATTTGCTTCACAGGGAGAAGAAGGAAAAAAGTGATCAAAAAATTAATAATAGATCCACAGTTGGAACATAGCTCAGTGAGAGAAGACTTGCCTAGCCTGCATGAGGCCCTAGGTTCAAGTCCCTAAAGACACTTTAACACTTACCATCTATAATCTTCAAAGCAAGTACTAAGGTCAGATGTAGTGGCTCAAGCCTCTAATCCTAGTACTCTAAAAACTAAGGCAGAAGAGTCACTGCAAATATAAGGCTTGGATAGTGTGAAGCTGTCTAAAACCAAGAACCCCCACCCCAAACAAAACAAAACAAAAATAGAGGCTGGAAAAAAAAATGGCTTAGTGGTTAAGAGTGCCTGCTGCTCTTATAGGATGTGAGTTTAATTGCCAACACTCACATGGCAGATCACAAGTGTCTTTAATCCCAAGCTAAGGAGACCTAACATTCCTTTGTAGCCTCCATGGGTACCAAGCATATACATGGTACAAATACATACACGCAGGCAATCATTCATACACATAAAACAAGGGAAACTTTAAAAAAAAAAATCACAAAACACAAAACAACAATAAGTATTTATAACTTCACTAAAAAATGTTCTGTTTCAATGGTAAAATGATACCAATTCATCAAATGAGAGAGCATGTCCAAGACAACACCTCCCCATCCCAGGGACTGAGCCTCTGCTTACTCTGCAGTCATCTCCAGTTCAGAAAAGCATCTGAGAAGTAGAGGAATGAGGCTGACAGTGATTTGTATGGCCAGCCTGTGTTATATGATGAGAACCTATCTTCAAAACAACCAAACAACCAAACAGCATTCGAGAGTGTTGCCAGCAACAGGCAAACCTAAATATACTTTTTAAATCCTAATATAGCCCCTCCCCATTACTGATGAAGAGAGTTTGTCAGTACCAATTCTTTAATTTGCTATATTTTCCATATACATATATATTTATCATAAAATTTAATTTAAGGGGCTAGAGAGACAGCTCACTGGCTGGAGAGAGAGCTCTTGTTGCAGTACAAAATTTGATCCCCAGCACCCACACGGTGGCTCACAGCCTTCTGTAACTCTAATTCTAGGGGATCCAATGTCCCTTTCTGAACCAGAGCACCTGGCATACCTGTGACAAACATACTTACACACAGGCAAACAGCAGTGAGGAAAAATTGTAATAATATACTGTAATGTAAGTGCCACTATCATACTATTTGTAGTAATATACTGTAATGTAAGTGCCACTATCATGCTATTGGCTCTGGGGAAACTACTAAGGAGAACTAACACACCTGGATACAAGCACACAGGACACTGACAGCTGACTGACATAAGAGATGGCCATGGAGTGCAGCACGGAGAGAATAGACATGCTAGGCAAAGAACGATCTGTATCCTGGGTAGGACTGAAATGGACTGCAATGCATTAGGACCACATGCAATTTAAAACTTACAAATAATTTCTGGAATTCTCCATGTATTATTTCCAGATGGAGGCTGACTACAGGTAATAGAAACCACAAAAAATGACGGTGGGGCAGGGGGTTGCTATACTCTATACACATACATTTGATGACACTTTATTTTTTCTTGGCGCTCAGCCATTACTTAAACCCAACAGACACATCATTCTCAAGGATGTTGGCACAGAACTCCTTGCCTGACCCCTGACCTTCACAGCTCTTACCTGTGGTTCTGGACTTACTCACACACATATGGATAGAAAGGAACTCATTGGCACTGATAGAGAAACCTGATAACTGCAATCCTGCATTTCTGTGAAGTTCTTCATTAGCTAAAAGCCCACACCCAGTTTAGAAGATTCAGTAAGTAGCCACTCTATTAGAAACTTCCATCACACAATGCCCTAATAACTTTGAGCACTGTTAGTAGAGTTCAACTCTAAGAACACACTTTACAAGGAATGGCTATAGAGTTGTCTCCCCACAAAGGACTGCTTTTTGGCAATACTACTTTCTTAAGCGCCATTTGTATTAAGACTCAGTGAGACTTAGAAGAAAGACCTCAAAATTTTAGTTCTCAATTTTCCTGTTCAGGAAACAACCAAATATATACTGGTTCCTAATGAGTTTTGTTGAATATTCTCTTCCAAGTCAGACTGTAACCAGTACACAAGATTCCACGGTCATTGTAGATCTTATTCTAGAAATATGTAGTGTGATAAAGCCAGAGGTCAAACCGTATATGGCTGCAGTCCTAGCCACTCAGGAATGAGAAAAACTACTTAAGCCTAAGAGCTCAAGGCTAGCCTGAGCTCAAGACTAGCCTGGGCCACACAGTATATCCTCCATCTCAAAATAAACAAAAGAAAGTCAGATCTGTCTCTAAGTAGATGCTTATTAACAACAACAAAACTGAGAAATCTACTCAAAGACACTGATAGGCCTGCAAGGTGGCTCAGCAAGGTGGAGGCAATTGCCACTAATTTTGGTGGTCCAAGTTCCATCTCCAGGACCAACTCCTTCAATTTGTCCTCTGACCTCCATATGTATGTCATGAAATAAGCATGTAGCATGTCCATATGTACACACACAATAAACTGAAGTATAATTTAAATTTTTAATTAAAAATTAACAATTCTAAAACGTGGAACATTTCTCAGAAGCTGATAATTTGAGTTTCTTACAGTCCATGCTTAAAATGACAGAACACATCCATTTAAAAAGTCCCAGTCCACCCGCCAACCCTCAACCACATTTTCACATTCCCTATAGCAAGATCTTTTTAAAAACAGAACAAACAAACAAACAAACAAAAGAACCTAAGCACAGTAGTACATTCTTATAATCCCAGTACTTTGAGAAACTGAGGCAGGAGGATCAAGAGAAGTTCAAGACTCAGCTACATGGTGAACTTTAAGCAAGCCTGGGTAACAGGAGACCCTGTCTCAAAAATAAAAAAATAAATAAATAAACAAATTAAAGTCACTGGTTTTCCTATCCTTGCATCCCCTCACTAAAGGTAACATGAAGAAGCTGGAGGTGTACGCCAGAGGCATCTTCAGCTGCTTTCGGATAGCACCAGTAGGTAAGGACAGTGAGACAGCTGTAAGTTAAAGGAAGGCGCTGCTCTGGGTAAGCACAGAATTGTCTTCATGGCCAACCTTACCACATATGACCAAAAGCACTGAAGAGGAGCATGCTGTGTACCTGGGGGCCTCAATTTGTCCAGAGGGAACATCATTTCCCAATTTACACAAGATACCAAAAGGCCACTTCTTTTTCAAAGACAGGACTGTGACACCTAGCTTCTTGTTTTATCCACCAACATCCTTACTCTCTCTCCTAGATCCACTAACCTCCCGGGTCATATGTGGACATCCTCAAAGCTCATTCCTCACCTCCTTCACTAGATCCACTAACCTCCCGGGTCACATGTGGACATCCTCAAAGCTCATTCCTCACCTCCTTCAAGTCCTGACATAAATGCCACCTTGGCACAGATTTCCTGACAGCCCTATTAATCCTGCAATCTCTGCCCCCATATTTTCTTCCTCTTACTATTTCTGTATAACACTTGTCATTATATAGCCCTCATACTGTTCATCTTAGCAGTTCTGGGGAAATGGAAGGTTGGCGAAGGCAAGTATTTCTGTCTGTTTCATTCATTGTTATTAGCATTTTCCAATGGTTACAATAAGGCCTAGCATATAGTAATTGCTTAATACATACTAAATGAAAGAATGAAAAAATGATTTAAAGAAATAAGTACTGAATGACAACAAAGGCAACCCTTTGGCCTTGATTCTGTAAGTATAAGAATAAAGTGGGAGGAATGACTGAAAAACTCCAACATGTCCCCCATCGCACAGAGTGCCATTTAATCTCTGTATTATCAACATGTCCCCATCGCACAGAGTGCCATTTAATCTCTGTATTATCAACATGTCCCCCATCACACAGAGTGCCATTTAATCTCTGTATTATCAACATTTCCCCCATCGCACAGAGTGCCATTTAATCTCTGTATTATCAACATGTTCCCCATCGTACAGAGTGCCATTTAATCTCTGTATTATCAACATGTCCCACATCTTATAGAGTGCCATTTAATCTCTGTATTATCAACATCTCATACATCACACCGAATGACATTTAATCCCTATATTCCAACACACATCTCATCACTAAGAGTGTCACTTAATTTCTATATTCTAATATGTCATGTCACAAGGAATGCCATTTAATCCACATATTATCATTTTACAGATGGAAACTGCAGCTAGAAGTTAAATGGTTTCTCAAGACCATTAAACTACTAAGTGGGAGGCCACACATTCCTGCAGAACCACCCCATTTCTTAATTCATTCTATTTAACAATAATTCCTGAGCGCATACAACATAGCAGAAGCTAGGCACGCAAACACGTCAGTGAAGAAAGCAGGAACAGAGCTGCTGCTTCACGGAATCCTAGCAAGCAATAAGCAAAACAAAGGAAGCTTTAGTGTGTACACTGTAGAGTTTCAGAGTACATTACATACAACAAAGCGCTGTATCGGGCAGTGGTGGCACATGCCTTTAATCTTCTGAGGCCAGCCTGGTCTACAGAGTGAGTTCCAGGACAGCCAGGTCTATACAGTGAAGCCCTATTTCAAAACAACAACAACAACAACAAAACAAAGAGTTGTGAGTGCTATGGAATGTGGGGAGCCGTGAATCTTGAGAGGCATTCGCCATGGCAAGATGGCGCCTACTTCCGCTGTTAACTCCTAGTGGACAACTGTTTGCGCATGTGCATGGAGTGAAAAGGACGCCATGTCACGGCCCATCCCGGGGCGTTATGTAGGGTAATGAGCGAACAGCCAATCATGAGCAGACACGCCACGCTGTGGGCAGATACGCTGCACTGTGGTGTATATAAGCAGTGCGGATTTTGGGCTCGACCCCTTTTTCCCTATGGATGGAGACAATAAACAGTTGCTGCAGAAGGAACCTAGTGTCCGCGTGTCTTCTTGCTGGTGAGACGACCTCGCGGGCTACAATGGAAAGGCAGCTGTGGGCCTGGCTATGATACTGGTGGAAGGTTTTCCACAGCAGGTGCTGCAGACTACGTCTTCCTATGCAGGTCACAATTAAGCAAAGACTTAGATATGAAGGATGGCCATGGAAAGTTTTGCAAAAAGACCATTCCAAACATTAAATAAGCAGATCAACAGTTCTGAAATGAGACTGATTTGCTTATTTGAAACAAGCAATTAGACCAATGTTTCTGTTATAGAGAAAGCAAATTAAAGAATAGTAGATAAGGAAATGGATCATGGGTTAGAAAAGGGAAATAGGGTGTTTGGGATAAAGATGCAGTTATGAAGTGAGGGATATTGCTCATGTTGGGTCTTGAAGACTTTCTATGAGCCAGGGTTTTTATTCTGCATGAGCTAGAGGGCACTGTCACACTTGAGCTCACAGACAAGCTGGTCTGACTTGGCTTTTAAAATCAGTCAAGATGGCTGGGCGGTGATGGCGCACGCCTTTAATCCCAGCACTTGGGAGGCAGAGGCAGGTGGATTTCTGAGTTCGAGGCCAGCCTGGTCTACAGAGTGAGTTCCAGGACAGCCAGGGCTACACAGAGAAACCTTGTCTCGAACAAACAAACAAACAAACAAAATCAGTCAAGACGTAAATTATGTTGTAATGTTTTTGAAAGCAAGAACTTACACATTAATCTCTTCCTAATACGCGGAATCTAATACAACTGCATGCAAATATTAAATGGTAGTCAAAAAGAGCACACAAGAAGCCTTGAAACGCTGCTGATTGTATCAGCCAGTCAACCAACAGATGCTAGGGGTCCTCAGCACTGAGTCCCTACTGTGATCAATCACCAAGCAACCAATGGGGCATGTGCACAACGAGCTCAGAAGTCTTTTCATGCTATTATGTCTCCACTTTCTAACAGTCCTCACACCGTTCTCTCCATCCACCCAAAGCTGAAGATCTTAAGAGAGATGCCCATAATGACTGCTTACCCCTCCCTTCCTTTCCTGGATTCACTGCTCAAATCTACTCCAACTTGTCCTTCACCACCACTTCCTGAAAATTGCCATCTTCATGGTCACTAAGACCACCTTTGACCAGTATGGATGGAAACAATCTAGAGGATAAGTACTATTACTTTTTAGACCTCACCTAGCCTCCTAGCAGCCATCAGCAACTCATCTCTTCTTTAGCAACTAAATGCTGTCTGCTCTGATTACTTCTCTGGCTGTGTCAATTCTCAGTACCCTCTGCAATCCTGTCTTCCTGAACCAGGAAGCTTTAGCTTCCAGGACCCTTTTTTACAAGGAATTAAAAACTATGGAGAGGTGAGGACATAAAATCTGTCCCAACACCAGGAGTAACTGGGACCAGCAGGACCCAGGCATATAGGAACTCCACCAGCCCAGTGGCACAGGTTGCTTCAGGTCTGTCTGGGGTGGTGCTCTTAGCAGACCTTGGGTGCAAATTTTGCAACCAGTCCCATAACACCCAGAGGAAGCTCCACTCCCGGGCACTCTAACGGGCCCAGGATCACAGAGACAGCTCGACTCTGAGGAGTTCTGACACAACCAGGATCACAGGAAGGACAGGCCCCAGTCAGATTTAGCCAGGACAGGTAGCATTAGAGATAAGCAGATGGCAGGAGGCAAGCATAAGAACATAAGCAACAGAAACCAAGGTTACTTGGCATCATCAGAACCCAATTCTCCCACGATAGCAAGTCCTGGACACACCACCACACTGGAAAAGCGATTAAAAAAGATTCAGATATAAAATCACTTCTCATGATGATGATACAGGACTTTAAGAAAGACATAAATAACTCCCTCAAAGAAATACAGGAGAACACAGGTAAACAGCTAGAAGCCGTTCAAGAGGAAACACAAAAATCCCTTAAAGAACTATAGGAAAACACAATCAAACAGGTGAAGGAAATGAGCAAAACCATCCAGAATCTAAAAATGGAAATAGAAACAATAAAAAAATCAGAAAGAGAGACAACCCTGGCCACACAAAACCTAGGGAAGAAATCAACAGTCACAGATGCAAGCATCACCAACAGAATACAAGAGATAGAAGAGAGAATCTCAGGGGCAGAAGACACCATAGAAAACATTGACAGAACAGTCAAAGAAAATGCAAAAAGCAAAAAGTTCCTAACCCAAAACATCCAGGAAATCCAGGACGCAATGAGAAGACCAAACCTAAGGATAATAGGTATAGAAGAGAGTGAAGACTCCCAATGTAATGGGCCAGTAAATATCTTCAACAAAATTATAGAAGAAAACTTCCCTAACCTAAAGAAAGAGATGCCCATGAACATACAAGAAGCCTACAGAACTCCAAATAGACTGGACCAGAAAAGAAATTCCTCCTGTTACATAATAATCAAAATAACAAACGCACTAAACAAAGAGAATTTTAAAAGCAGTAAAGGAAAAAGGTCAAGTAACATATATCAGAATTACACCAGACTTTTCACCAGAGACTATGAAAGCTAGAAGATCCTGGGTAGATGTCATACAGACCCTACGAGAACACAAATGCCAGCCCAGGGTACTCTACCCAGCAAAACTCTCAATTACCATAGATGGAGAAAACAAAATATTCCATGACAAAACCAAATTTATATAATATCTTTCCACAAATCAAGCCCTACAAAGGATAACAGATGGAAAACACCAACATAAGGAGCAAAACTATACCCTAGAAGAAGCAAGAAAGTAATCTTTCAACAAATCCACACAAATTTAATTCCATCTCTTACAACAAAAACAGGAAGTAGCAATTACTTTTTCTTAATATCTTAATATGAAAATTAATATTACTGACATATCCTAATCGATTGAAATCCAAAAATATGAGGAATTAGAAATGCTGGCTGTCATCCAGTGGTCTCTCTAATTTGGTAATTGGAAAAATAGGTCCAATATTGTACAATCTATATACACTTTCCGCTTGTTTGTACATGACAGTGTCTTGCTGTATACCACATAATGGTCTTGAAATCAGGCTTCTCCTATCTCAGCTTCTCTATTAGTAGGATTGTTTATTTGATGTTTTAACACTATACTATGGTTTTCAGAACAGCTTACCTATTTCAAAAGTATTTATACAACCAAAAGAAATGTAGACAATTAAGTTGAGAGGTGGCTTGTAAGAGAACAACAAAGAGTGAGACTGAATGCTTAGCTTGATGTTTGTAACTCTTGTATCAAGTTTGAAGAAGAGGACTTTATAGGTTACTCTTTCTCTGAGATGAATGCTTTTCAAAATCATCACAGCCAATGAACCAGATTCTTACTATCACTTAATGTCTATGCCACCCACCAAGCAGAACCATTTTTCATTGAAACAGTTGGTGAATGACTTTATGGATAGACCATCTTAATATCTACACCATTTCTTAAATGAATGTAACTGGTCTCTGTGGGTTAAGAATAAAGTCACTCACTCAAGTCAAATAGCTTTGACCATAGCAGGAAGTCTGTATCCAAAAATCGTGCCTACATTTCATTCCTTGGTGCAGCAGAAATGTCAACTCTTAGCTCAGCTACAATAAAGGTAAAATCCTTTAGTGATATGAGGGTCTTGAAGTACAGCCTTATTACAATGAAGTCCAATGTCTAAAACTTGTTATTTTGGGCTTGTACCAACAGTAAGAGCCAAGATTTTAAGCTCTACTAAAAACAAAACAAACAAACAAAACAACTTAATCTATTTGTTCATTTAAAAAATACTAGTAGTGATCTATTTTAAAATATACAGTTAATATGTTTTGAGTTATTTAAAATTTATATTGAGAAAAAAGTATGCATTTTCAGTATTGCTGTAGACAAGAATCTACATGAGACTGTTCAACTGATTGTTGTTTTATATCAAACAAGTTTTATAATACTCATTTTTATTGTTTCAATATTTTATAAATTTTAAAGAATATGACAAAATAAAAAAACAAAAGGTATTGCAGGTATTGAAGGGGGTCTCTGGGAGGAGTGGGGTACGAAAGAGAAACAAGAATATAATATAATTCTAGTTACTTAAAATATTTTTATAAGATTTATTTATTTATTATATGTAAGTACACTGTAGCTGTCTTCAGATATACCAGAAGAGGGCCAGATGTCATTACAGATGGTTGTGAACCACCATGTGGTTGCTGGGATTTGAACTCAGGACCTTTAGAAGAGCAGCTGGTGCTCTTACCCACTGAACCATGTCACCAGCCCAAAATATTTTTTAAATGTTAAAAACTATGGTCCATAACCTAAAACTGGTCTGTTGCCCTTTTCTGTAACATGGTCTACAGCTGCTTTCATGCTACAATGAACAGGGCTGGATGGACCTAGGTAGGTGTAACAGAGCCGACACATCGCATGTCTACAGTCGGCTACCTGGTCTGCTGGGCCCAGCACTCCTTTCCCTGTAGGGAATCTCACGTAAACACTTGCAGCTCTAAAGTACATGCCTTCCACCTTCCACTGCTCTCTGCTAGTGTGCTGACTCTGACACCAACTTGGAAACATCTTTGCTTTGTGCTCCATCTTTCTTCTTCTCTCCACTAAATTCACTTCCAACACTCTCACTAACTCTGAAGCATACTTGGAGTCCACGAGCCCCTCTCTATCACCATCCATCACCACCACACTGCGGTCCAGGTTTCCCCAGAGCACCTTTCACCCATTCCCACAGTAACTCTACACAATTTCTATTCACATTTTTAAAATGAGAAAAACCAAGGGTTAAAATTGTTTGGGGGGGGGGGGAGGAACTGGAGAGATGGCTCAGCAGTTAAAAGCACTCACTGTCTGCTAATCCCGAGAATGCAGGTTCAATTCCCAGTACTCACAAGGTAACGCATAACTGTCTGTAACTCCAGTTCCGGGGGAACTGACACCCTCATACAGATAAATATGCAAGTAACACACCAATGCATATAAAATGAAAATAAATAAGCCGGGCGGTGGTGGCGCATGCCTTTAATCCCAGCACTTGGGAGGCAGAGGCAGGTGGATTTCTGAGTTCAAGGCCAGCCTGGTCTACAGAGTGAGTTCCAGGATAGCCAGGGCTACACAGAGAAACCCTGTCTCAAAAAACCAAAAAAAAAAAAGTATTTGCAAAAAGAAAAAATACAATGTGTGGGATTCTCTAAAGCATAATTGCTGAATTATAACCTGTGTCCTTTGTTCATAATTAAAGCCTATTTCAGAAAAGATTAAATTCTTGCTATATGATATACTTTTTTCAGATAGTGACAATGTAATTTCACTAATTAATCATATCTAAAATCTTACACTAAGCTGTTACTTTCTTCCAAACTGACAGTCTCCTGTCTCCCAAGACTTCCTGATCTGAGGTCTATATATCTCTTGACCATTTACTAATTTTCTTATCTAATCCTCAAGACATGGGCCTCTATATATACTTAAGCCATATACCAGGTTTCCCATAGCCAACAATGTTGTGACATGCTTTTGTGTTAGCACTGTGTGTTTATTTTTTTAAAAGAATTATTTATTTTATGTATATGAGTACACTATTGCTGTCTTCAGATATACCAGAAGAGATCAGATCCCATTACATATGGCTATGAACTGCCATGTGGTTGCTGGGAATTGAACTCAGGACCTCTGGAAGAGCAGTCAGTGCTCTTAACCGCTGAGCCATCTCTCCAGCCTCCCTGTGTGTTCATTTTTAATGTAAAATTCTGGTCAACTTTTAAAAAGACATTGTAGAGTGTGGTGGTCTGAAGAGGCATGGCCCCCATAGGTTCAGATTTGAATGCCTGCTCACTGGGAGTGGCACTATTAGGAGATATGGGCCTTTTTGGAGGAAGGGTGACACTGTGGAGTGGGCTTTGAGGTTTCAAATGTTCAAGCCAGGCCCAGTGTCACTCTCTTCCTTTGCCTGTGGATCTGGATGTAGAACTCTCAGCTACTTTCCAGCACCATGTTTGCCTGCATGCTGCCATGCTTCCTGCCATGATGACAATAGGCTAAACCCCTAAACTGTAAGCCAGCTGCAACTAAATGCTGTCCTTTATAAGAGTTGGCTTGGTCATGGTGTCTCTTCACACCAGTAGACCTTTGACTAAAGCATAGGGACATTCTTCTCTCTCAGCATGTCAAACTCTGGACCCAGACAAAGTGAGAAGACCTAGAATCAAGCAGTGACTGCACACATGGGCACTGTACTCATCTGTCAATCACTGCTTCACCCTGGGTTTAACTTCTTCGTGTGCAGTTTCTGTAGGGCTTCAAACACAACTAAAATGCTATTTGTCCTGTTTTATGTATTTCACAGAAATATATTAGAATCCTCTCTGTTCTATTGTATGTATTGCTCTTCCTTTATGATAAATAAAACACACGTATGTTTCTCTGACACTACATATTTTTTACTAAATACTTAAGCTCAAAAGTAAAAGGCAACTCTTGTATGAAATTAAATCACTATCATGAACTGAGTGGTAAAAACTGGTACACCTCCCCAGTCTTACCTTTTTATTATGCAATGTTTTATTCTTTAAAAAAAAAATAGAAGCATTCTCAAATTGTTGTTTTGTCTTCTAATTCTAGCTGCCCCCAGGGGATCCTGTACTTACCACTGCAGGTCCTGTTGTCGGCATTCAGGGAGTAGTGAGCAGGGCATCCACACACAAAACCTCCAACTGGCACAGCCAAGCAAAGGTGGGAGCAGTGCCCATTGCTGGAGGCACATTCATTCCACCCTGCCTGCCGGGAAGAGTGAAAGACTAGGATGTCCATCACATAGTCCAAATGGCCCTGGATGATGGTGCGGTTTTGGCCACTGGTTTTGTTGGCACGTTCAATGCTGCGCCGGCTCCAGTCTGTCCAGTAGATGTAATCTTGGTACTGAGTTAAGCCAAAAGGATGAGGCAAGTCATCTGCTATAACTTCACGGTTGAGTCCTATTTTGGAAAAGTCAGTAGACAAGGCAGTATGTGAGGAACAATTGTCTTTTTGGGGGGGAAAAAAGGTAACATAAGAAACATTAAATTTATACGCAATTTAAAATAGAACATTTCATTTAAAAGCCATCCTAAAACCAGATAAGGCCTCTGAAACTAGTCCATCTGAAGTCTGACCCATGACTAAAACTCATCTCGATAAATCACTAAGTTTCTTTAAACTCCTATGGTCTATTTTGATTTTGGTTTTATTTTCTGTGCATGAGTACTTACAGTTCAGTATTTCATTCTCCCTTCCACAAATTGACAGGAGAAAATACATGTGCACATCAGGAGTAGCCCTTTGTAAATATCAGTACAGATCCCATAGTAATAAAACTTTGCATAATACATAATAAATAAACCCACGCACCACAGCACCTAACCAAGGGCAGCCACCGACTCTGCACACACCTCAGAAAAGAGAAGTGACACTTACCGAGCATATTTGAGGATTCTATTAAGTTAGTGTCCAGGTCTGTCCAGTAAAGCCGCCTTTTAGCATAGTCGATGGTGAGGCCGTTTGCTCGGCCGACATTTGGAACTAATGTCGTGCGTTCACTTCCATCCATGGCAGCTCTGTCAATCTTAGGCTTCCCTCCCCACTCAGTCCAATACATAAACCTGGATTCAAAACAGTGGAAATTTAACAGCTAAGCTTGATTTTCTGGAGAAAAGGGTCACAGTCATGTACAGCAACTTGACAAACCTGAAAAAAAATAGACTAAATCAAGTAATTGGATAAAAAGCCATGGCTCGGGCTGGCGAGATGGCTCAGCGGGTAAGAGCAATGACTGCTCTTCCAAAGGTCCTGAGTTCGGATCCCAGCAACCTCACAGTGGCTCACAACCACCCGTAATGAGATCTGACGCCCTCTTCTGATGCATCTGAAGACAGCTACAGTGAATTATGCCAGAGTGAGCAGGGCCAGAGCGAGCGGGGCCAGAGCGAGTTCAATTTCCAGCATCACATGATGGCTCATGGCCATCTGTGCAGCTACAGGGTACTCAGACACATAAAATAAATAAATAAATCTTAAAAAAAAAAAAAAAGCCAAGGCTAAATTCTCCTAGCATTCAGTCATTTCCAGCTAACTGTGCCCTGCGCCCCTACAAAGGTGTGGTCATGCAGCTCTCCTTTGTCATCCCAATCAGGATGCTCTACTCAGGCTAGGAATCAGAGACAAACAATGATTTCTTTACTACAGCATTAACATTTATAAAATTAGTATCAAGAAAAGAATTAACAATCTGGTCTAGGAATATGGTATACTTTACTAAAATATCTTTCTATATTTCTGAGTGTAAGCAACTTCAAATTTTCAAATACTGGTTTACCTTCCAATTTATATAAATCAACTTTCTTCAAAAACTAGCTGCAAGAGTACCCTAATGTAAAAATAAACTGTGGCTTTTGAAAGGCTCACATCAAAAACAAGCCTAGAAAATATATTTGGTCATACACTTCAAGAGAACATACTACACAAATAAGTGCAATGTATGTCATCCTAGTATGTTGGCTGATCAATAAATACAACTACTAATATGCTTATGACATTTAAAATACTCATTTACTTACATCTTACTTTTCTGAGGGTTTAATCTTAATGGTTCCTAGGGCTTCTTATATATGGAAGGCCAAAACAGTAAAGAAGTGTGAAATCTCTCATTTCATGTTCCCAAGCCAGTTACATGACATAGCTAGAACTAGAACCTTACTCTTAACCAAATACTTCACCTGCTAACCTAGTCAGCTGACAGTGCTTCGCACTGAACCTGGGGAAATCACTCTGCACGTTGGCTCTCATGAAATGCTTAAGGACAGACATTCACTCAACAGCCTGCCAACTGACAGTTCTCTTGGTAGCTATTTATCTGCTATGAAAATTAGAGTTGCTTGCATTTGTTCATGTCAGCTGAGAGCCAGCCATGCACACACTATAGCAATCCAAAGAGAAACAATTATGATGGAAATTTCACCTCATCAGGGGCAACCTAAATGTGAGTCCTTAGTTCTAAGTAATGAATTTATCTGACTAGTGACTAGTCCTTAAAGCAAAGAGCACCATAATCCCACCTCAGTGCCTCGTATACAAAGAAGCTGTCCTTCACGTGGCCTCCCAACTAGATGAACAAAGACCTAATAGTGAACTTGATGTGAGGATTCCATTAGAAACTATTGTCGCTGGGCAGTGGTGGCACATGCCTTTGATGCCAGCACTTGGGAGGCAGAGGCAGGTGGATTTCTGAGTTTGAGGCCAGCCTGATTTACAAAGTGAGTTCCCAGACAGTCAGGGCTATACAGAGAAACCATGCCTTGAAAAACCAAATAAATAAATTAATTAATTAATTAAATGACACATTTTAAAATACATAGTAATCTACCCGTCTACCTGCAGGGGATACATTCTAATACACTGTCCCTCAATACTGTGTATCTGACATTATAATAGTAACAAACCCTATATAAATTGTTTTTTTCTATACTCACCTATGATAATAAAGTTTAATGTATAACTTTGGCCCCAAAAGATTAGCAACTAATAAAAAAAAATAGGAAAAATAAATAGCATAATAAAAGCAATTTAAAACTTACAATCTTCTCACTTCTTGAATGCTTTATCTAGTTATTTCTAGACCACTGGTAACTAGAATTGTGGAAAGCAAACCCAGACCTTGGGAGTGAGGGAGCCACACTAGCTGTTTCTCAGTATGGAATACTGTTTTAGTGGGTTTCTAGTAGATGTCGGGCTCTACATACTGAAGGGATCTGAGAGAGAACAAGCAATGTCCAATAATGATAAAACACTATTCATTCAGTATATTAATGCTGATCAATGACTATTGTATTATGAATCCTGTCTCATTTCTTTAGTGAGTGTTATAATGATGAAGTAAATTTCACTAGTGAATTATTATTAAGCAGCAAAATATGAATGGCCTGGGTTTTTTGATTTTATTTGTTTATTTGTTTTCAAGGTGGGTTGTTAATCGATAGTTGGCTCAAACTCATGATGTAATAAGGCTGGTCTTGAATTCCCAGCAATGCTTCTGTCTTAGCATGCCAGGTGCTGGTTCTACAAGTATGAGCTTCTATGCCCAGCAATAACTGGTTTTAAAATAAATCTTTCCTATAATTTAGTTGTCACATTATTAATAAACATTAAGACATCAAGGATGTAATCATAACCACTGTGTAATGAAGCTATAAAGAATACATACATAAAGCTATTTACCCTTCAGCAGGATCCAGTGCCAGAGCTCGGGGACTGTCAAGGTCTTTCCATACCAAAACCTGTCGGTGCTGTCCATCCAACTTTGACACCTCAATGCGATTTGTTCCTGTGTCTGCCCAGTATAAGTTCTTCCCAAGCCAGTCCACTGCCATGCCTTCTGGATAGTCTAAGCCAAACTCTACCACATGTTCCAGTGCACTGCCATTCATAAAGGCTCTGCTAATAGTCTGCAAAAATAAAATGTGCAACTAAGACACACAGCTTACGGTTTAAAAAGTTATTCAGGAGTCTGAATTTTATTGGTGGTACAAAGACACAAAAGTGACAGTTTTTAATAAATGCAACTATAATTAAGCCACTTCAGGGGGGAACTTCTAAAATGAAGAATCAAACTTTCTTCCTATTAAGGTAATGAAATGAGATACCTGGTTGGCACATGTGTGCGTATGTGCATGCGTGTGCGTGTATGTGCGTGTATGTGTGCTTGTGTATGCATGCATCTGAGTGTATGAGTGTGTGCATGTGTGTGTGCATGTGCATGTGTGTGTGTATGTGTGTGCGTGTGCACACATGTGAATTGTGCTTGTCTAGTTGGTGTGCTGTGTATGTTGGGTATGCACAGGCACAGGCCAGAGACAAACACTGGGTATCTCCCTCCATCGTTGTTCTTCACTATATTCCTTTCAGCCGGGGTCTCTCCCTGAACCAGAAGCTCACCGTTGGAGCTACACTGGCAAGCCAGCGAGCTCTTGGGCTCGCCTATCTCTACTCTTCAATACTGGAGTTCCAGACATGCACATCCTTTTACATGGGTGTCAGGGATTTGAGCTCAGGTCACTACCACATTCTCACCCATGGAGCAGCCCCCCAAAATGAGTTTTCTTTGGAGATTTCTAGGTAATCAAGTGAGTAAGAGGGGACCATAATGTCTACTGGTAGTCAGTTTTCTGAAGACACCTGAAAGTACCCTAAGCCACTGTGTCAATTCAGATCTTAGCCCCTTTAAGCTCACAGTATAGTTTTGAACCCCATAAATTTTAAAAGTTAATAATAGATGATACCACCTTGCAAGTTCTAGGCCAAGTACTCACTTTCTCAGTGAGCTTCTCAATATTAAAGCTAGCGGAAAAAACACAGGATGCTATAATTCACTCTCGGGACTTGCCACCAGTCAGCTGGTATAAGCCTCTGTGTGATGCGTGACACTAGTTCAAGCTCTGGCTCTCAGCCCCTGCATTCGCATGTTAAGGTTCTTTGCTAACCTTCAGTGATATATCAGTCCAGTAAATTCTGTTGTCTGTGACGTCAAAATCCAAAGCGGAAGCTTCTTTGACACCAGTGAGAGGAATGGCCACATTGTTGTTGTTTGTCTCCAAGGATATGCGTCTGATATCTGCTCTCCGTGAGAACAGAAGGAAAGCCTCAGGGACAATGCATGTCTTCATGTCACTGATGAGTTCAAAGCCAATGGGACAGGCACATCGAAGTCCCTGAGGCCTGTAGAGGCAAAGATGGCTACATCCTCCATTTTCCTCAGCACAGGGGTTAGAACCTAAAAGAAACAATGTTACAAAAGATACAGAAAACATACACTTTGACATTACCAATACATGTTCACTTTTAAAGCAGGACACATTTGGTTCATAAGGACATGGTTCTTCTGTTGGTCCTGACCTAGTTCCAACTCTATTTTTAAAAACAAGCAGTATCAGGATTATCTGTGAGAAAAAGTATGAACAAATGGAACGAATGTTTTATACCTACAGTAAGCTATAAACTAAGGTGATATATATATAGATAGATAGATAGATAGAGAGAGAGAGAGAGAGAGAGAGAGAGAGCACGAGCACACATTGAGTTCCTTTGATGAAAGTGGCTGCCTATGGATCTACATGTAACAATCAAACTGTGACTTCAGAACACGAGGCAGGTATGGTAAAGATGATTTTAAATTGATTCAAATATCAACGAGTCACCTTTACCCTCTGCTGCTGCTCTTATCTTTCCTAGGTCTGGATCCACTTCTCAGAGACTCTGGGATGACTCACCAATGACTCTGTGAACACTTGTGGCCTTCAGTCCCATGAGGTCTGGCAGCTGGTCTATGATGACCTCCCTCTCCGCACTCCGTTTGTGTACTCTCTCGATGCTCCGCCTCTGCCAGTCAGTCCAGTAAACATAGTCACCCAGCAAGGTGAAGCCGAATATGTGAGGGATCTTGTCTTCCACCAGCACTCGCCTCCCAGTGCCGTCCGTGTTCATAACCTTCAAGTTTGAGAGGGAGGAGAGGGAGGAGCTCTAGGTCAATCTCATAACTTGAATGAGTGTGAGATGGAAACTCTCACCATCTACTGCATCAAAATTTAAGTCTCAAAAGTGCTGGTAAGACATTGTGTCACAAAATCCAAAATGATTTAATGAGAATTATTTCAAACATTCACCTTATGTTCTCACTTGACCTCTTTTTCTCTCATTTCTTATTATCCTTTCTTTAAAATTTTTCTGGTAAGCTAAGATTTAATATGAAACTCTTCTAGTGAATGACTCAAAATTAAACATAAATTATCATTAACTTCAGTTTCCATGTGTTTCTCAGATTATAAAGAACATAACACACTATTTTGTTTCACAACATTGTATTTCATCCTGGCTTTTTTCTAAGGAAAGTAAGGTTCATTAACGTCACACCACGTGTAAAGAGTTGGTGCTTTTACTCTGTCATGTAAGTAACAAGCACCACCAAAAGTTGAAAAGAGTGGTAAGATACCCAGTGAGTCCCTCCGGAGTCTGAGCTCTGCATTAGGAAAGCACTGTACCTAGAGCTGCAATACCCCGTGTGCCTAAACACGTTAAGATCAGGGCTCTACCCGTTCCTCCCAACTACACAAGAGCAACGTTAGTGAATCCAGCCTTGCATTTGTGGCAACCTGTACAAACCTTGTTTTGAAAGATGGAGAAAGCTTCCTAATGCGTAAGACTATTGCTACAGTTTTAAATGTCAGTCTTCATACATCTCACTCTGATACTAACCATAATACAGTTTTAAATGGCCTGTGTGCTAGGCACATCAGTCTTCAGACATCTCACTCTAATACTAACCGTAATACAGTTTTAAATGGCCTGTGTGCTAGGCACATCAGTCTTCAGACATCTTATTCTGATACTAACCATATGAACATGTAAACAGCATCTACCTCTACAGACTTTAAGACACATCAAATAGAATCTTACATGCAAATATTAACTTTTTAATCCAGTAAGAAATATTCCAGGTAAGAGGCTGAGAATTTAGCTCAGTTGGTGAATTATCTGTCTAGCATATAGGAAACCCCAAGTTCAATCCTCAGCACCTCAAAAGAAAAAAAAAAACAGCCGGGCGGGGAGTGGTGGCACATTCCTTTTATCCCAGCACTTGGGAGGCAGAGGCAGGTGGATTTTTGAGTTTGAGGCCAGCCTGGTCTACAGAATGAGTTCCAGGACAGCCAGGGATACACAGAGAAACCCTGTCTCGAAAACAAACAAACAAGCAAGCAAGCAAAAAACAAACAAAGGAAAAAAGAAAAGAAAAGCAAAAAACAAAAAGAGGCACAGTGCTGCACATGCCTGTAAGATAACGCTTGGGAGTGAAGACAGGAAGAGGAGAACTTGAGACAACATAAGGACGTGGAGGCCAGCGCAGGATTCCTGAGACAAGAAAGGTAAGGTGGCAGGGTACTCCTAGTAAGTCAGCCTGTGACTGTCCAGATGGGCAACCACATGTTATCTTTTCTAACATTTCTAAAAGCTCACATACACTTGCTGTACTTCCATCAAAGAAACCTTGCGTTCAGGAACTGACCACACAAAACTGTTCTGAGTCCCTGGACTATCACTCACAAGTGTCAATAATATTAGATATATAGCCAATGAAAGGCTATATTCGTTTATTCTCTATAATATATGAGATTATTAGACAACTATAAATAATAGTAAACAGTGTTTTTTAAAGATCAAAAACTAAACATTATTCCATGTCCTTCATGAAACAGTTCTTGAAGTTAACATCTAATTTGAAAAAAACCAATTCAGTTTCTTTCAATAGGTCAATCATAAGATAAAACTTATGTTTAAGTAATATTCTTATTTTTATTTTTTAATATGTATGCCTGTGTCTAGGTGTGCATATGAGCATGCATGTATGTATGTATAAACACAAGCATGCAGGTGCCCATGAGACCACAAGAGGGTGGAAGATCCTCTAGAACTAGAGTTATTGGTAGCTATAAGCTGCCCAATGTGAGCAAACCAAACTCTGATTCTCTACAAGAGCAACAAGTGCGTTTAACTGCTGAGCCACCTTCCTATTTTAGGTAAAATATCAAAATAGTGTGTATCAGTAAAGAGGTACGCAGTGAAAAGGAGCCAGCTATTTCTTTGTGTCTAACTTGAATGTGTGCTCTTAGCAGGAGTTTTAAACCCCTTCTACAGTCACTATTCAAACCAAATACTTCAGTAAATGGTAAGTGACTTTCAAACTGGGGACATGATGAAAGGACTTTTATCACAAATAAGGCAAAGCAAGAGAAACTATCCTGTTTGAATGCCTGACTTGTAAAAACAATTTATGGTCTTTTAACCTTAATGCTTAAAGTGTTTACTTTAGAACTCTTGGTTTTTCCTACTACAAAATATATGCTGTTCATAGAAATGGATTAGATAGATGATGGATGGATGGACGGATGGATGGATGGATGGATGGATGGATGGCTGTGCCTACTTTAGAGGACTGGAGGGTGTTAAAGGCATAAAGAAGTCACAGTAGGAAGAATATATCAACTGGGAGTAAAGGAAAAGGTAAAAATCCCTGTATGTCTATAAACCTTGCTCTCCTCTCTCCAGCTCTTACATTTTACCTAGGCTCTTAGAAGCACAATCTGTAATAAAAGTGCTTGTGTTCTCATTTTACAGTTTATTTTTAGTGTCCTTTTTCTGAGACAGGATCTCACAATACAGCCCAGACTGGCCACAAACTCAAGATTCTCCAGCTTTAAGGCCCCTGGTAATCAGATGGCAGAAGTGTGGCTTATATACATGTTCCAACTGACATACACGTTCCCAGCTGACTTACATACACTTTTAGAATGTCAGTGACCATAATCCTCAAATGGGATGGTGAGGATTGCTAAGGATGCCTGTGTAGAGTTCTCAGGCCAGCTCCCTAACAACAGGCAGGAGAACTCATCTGTACAGTGCTCTCACTCTCATCCCTACAGTGTTGACTTGGACCACAAATGCTGTTCCTCCCCACATTTTAAACCTATAGAAAGACCATGGCAAGACACAATGGGTCAGGAGAGGGAACCATTTTCCCTTTCTAAAGCCAGAGATATAGAAACAACTTTTGGCCCTATTCTCTTACTACTCACAATTTGGGGTGAAGAATTTTTCCTTTAATAGATACCCAAGTTGAAAAAGTATCTTAGGCAAGGAAAGCTTACTTCAAACTCTGTACTACACCCTCATCTTGTCAAGATTTATTTTTATTATTTTTAATTATGTATAGGTGTTTGCATCTGCATGTGGAAATGTGCACATTGACACAGGTACTCTAGGGGACAAAGGTATCCGGTCCCCTGGAGGGAGTTACAGCAATTGTGAGCTTGCAGGTGTGAGTGCTGAGACATGAACTGGATCCTTTAGAAGAAGATCAAATGGACGAACTGCTAGCTGCCTATCCAGCCCCATTATGTCCCTATCTTAAGTTAAGGAGATCATCTGACTCAGTCTGCCCACACTGGAGTCAGAATCCAAACCCTCTATGCTCTATCACACATTTCAAGAATTTCCTCCCAATATTTCCCAGGAGCTTCCCTTGGACTTTAACACAGCATCTCAGGAAAAGTACATACAAATGGAATGATTCTGCATATCCACTGTTAACCTGTTGATCTTATTTTGCTGCCATATTATTATTTGCATATGATCTGTGTCAACTGCCTCTTCCTCTCATCACTAATTCCTTTAACTTGCTGCCAATAGATTCCAAACTGTAACTCAGATGAAGTAACTAGAAATGGCCTCCAACTCCTTTCTTGCTTCCCTCAGTTCCCATGCTCTTTCTACATCTTTTTTAATATTCAGTCGTCTTAAAACCCACTGACCCCCAAGCAGTAAAATCTCATTTTATTTTTTTTTGTGAGGTTGCTTTGCATTTCTGTTTATTTTACTCTGTGTGTGTGGGGGGGGAGGGGATGAGAGAGAAGGGGGGATGGAGGGAGAGAGAGAAAGAGAGAGAGGGGGGGGGGGAAGACTGGCTGCATATTTTTCAAGATTACTAGATTTCAAAGATCCTACTGAGTTAACCCAATCTCTGCTGTTAACCTGATGTAGAAAAGTGACTTACGAAGACATCTCTGATGGCAACCTGAGACTAACAGACTTTCTTATAAGATTATGGTATTCTAAAACAATTCTGGTTTGACTAGTTTTATTGCTATCTTAAAGCAATTATCTCACATTATATTTAATAAATTATACTAATTTGCTGATTACATTCAAAGTTATCCATCTTATTAAAGTGAATGTTTGTCTAAAAGTACAAATGATGTGACTAATACTGAATATTGTAAAATAAAGTTTATATCTCTACTTCAAAAATATTAAAGGATCTACCAATTTCTTTCTCTGAGCTCTATCACCTCATATCATTTTGCTTGTTCATTTAGATAAATGAGCAACTTAAGTACAAGATGGCAGAGGGTTGAGGAGATAGATGGCTCCGTTGTTGCATAGGCATGAGGCCCTGACTCTGCTCCCCAGAAACCACACAAGAGGGACACATGCTCACAATCCCAACACTGGGAAGATGGGGCAGGAAGATGCCTAGGGATTTCTGGCCAGCTAGCCTAGCCTACTCAGTGAGCTCCTAAGGGTGCCTCTCTCAAAAAACCATGGTGGACATTTGAGAAGGACTCCTGAGGTTGACTTCTGGTCTCCACCTGTACCCACATACACCAAAAACCCTCTCACACACAAAATAAGAATAAAAGCTTTAAGACAAACTTGAATGCTCAGGAGCTGAGACGATGGTCGTGGTTAAGAGCACTGGCTACTCTGCCAGTGGACCTACGATCTGTCTCCAGCACCAAGATGGCAGCTCACAACCCTCAGGAAGTCCAGGGGCAGGCAATCTGATGCCTTCTTGTGGCCTTACAGCCACCAATGCATATGAAATACATACTGACATGTAGACAAAATCCCCCATACTCATAAAATAAAAATAGTACATGTTTTTTAATGGAAGACTGGGTATGAATCTAGACAATAGGCTAAGAATAAAACTGAAAATCATAAACAAAATTAACAGAAGCCACAATTCAAAATGAATTTTTAGCTCTTAAAATTCTGCATATTCTATTTAATAGTATAATAATACATCTCAAGTGATCAGCAAATAATAGTGACAAAACAACTGAACAGGGTTCAGATTCTGTATCGTTCACTGGACAGCAAGTGAACCACCACTATTAACTAACACTGACTATTCCAAAGCTAATTAAAACAGTGTTAAATCTGTCACAGTATCAAACATCCAGTGCGTGCTTAACTGACTATTCCAAAGCTAATTAGAACAATGTTAAATCTGTCACATTATCAAACATCCAGTGGGTACTTAGTTTTCCTACTGGTAAAAATTTATTTTACTGTAATGTTTTAATACCTAAGTATAAATGGATAAATTTAATTACAGAAATGCAATGCTATAAAATAATAAGAAGTACTTAAGTATGAAAGGATATGTGGAAATAATGGACCGAAATAACCACAGTGATAAAGGATAAAAATCAATACAGGTCTATGATGTCCTGACAGCCTTATTCCTGTTTCCTAACTTCAGTCCTATTTGTTTTTGTTACTTAGACATAAATAACTAAATTAGTAAACAAAAGGAACACTTTGCCAATGTGATGGGGTCCACTGTGACTTTTCTACACTTCTGTCTTAGGGTTTCTACTACTATGAAGACACCATGACCAAGGCAACTCTTATAAAGGACCACATTTAATTGGGGCTGGCTTACAGGTTCAGAGGTTTATCAATGAGGTAGGAGCATAGCAGCTTCCAGGGAGGCATGAGCTGAGACGAGCTGAGAATTTTGCATCTTGAACTGACTGCAGCCAGGACAAAAACTGATTCTTCCATACTGGGCAGAGCTTCAAAGCCCATCCCCACAGTGACACACTTCCTCCAACAATACCATGCCTTCTAACAGTACCACTCCCTATGGGCCAAGCATATTCAAATCACCACACCATCTCTCACTAAACATT
The DNA here is from genome assembly GCF_008632895.1 of Mastomys coucha. Classification (NCBI taxonomy): domain Eukaryota; kingdom Metazoa; phylum Chordata; class Mammalia; order Rodentia; family Muridae; genus Mastomys; species Mastomys coucha. The sequence continues at coordinate 128,346,565 of NW_022196903.1, forward strand.
AATAAATGGAACTAGTTCACCAAATCACTACCAAAGACATGATAACTGCTAAGGTAAATGAGAATAAGGCAAATGAGAAAAAGAGGTGAGCTGCATGTGCAGTCACACCACAGCATATACCCCTGTGGACCAGAGAGAACAGGGAAAACCCTCACCAAACAGCAGTTGAAATTCATCTTGAAGAAGTAAAACTCTGACATGGAAATAAGGTATTTCTAGAAGAAAAGAATTAATACATGTTAAAGTCACCCAGTGAAGGATGCGCTCAGTGTGTCTTCTGGAGATTCTAACAAAGACACTTTTACTAGAGCAGAAAGAATCCGCACAAGACATAACAAGTCATGTTTACTTCAACTTAGTTGATGTAATTAAGATGTGCTAAATATTTTAACGTAATTGTATTCACATTTTCCCTCTTAATTCCTTAGTCTTCTTGTTCTCATCTGTTATAATTTCAACAACCGAACTATATCTAAAACAATGTTCTCCAAGGAAAATAGAATACAATTCACAAACATGAGCCAAGTGAGTGGCAATTTCAGCTTCTCTAGTTTCTTATTTGGTATCCTGAGACAAGCTCTCACTATGTACCCCACTCAGCCCTGGCCTCACACATCAACCCTTCCTAGTTCAAAGTGCTGGGATTTTAAATGTATTCCACTATGCCCATCTTTCAGGTCCAAATTCTCTGGTAACCAAATTGTAAGAAGTAAATGGAGCACAGACAACATTATATACCTAATCTAACACAGCCAAATCTTTTCTCAATAAATACTAATAAATATTAAGTTTATTAATTAGGTTTTAATAAACTGTTTTCATTCTAGGACTCTTGCTCTGTATTTTATACAGGTAACTCAGACACCTGGACATCGGGCTAGTGGCTGTATGCTGGGGTATGTGGGTTCACGTTTCAATGAGGTCAGTATACAACATACAATGAATGTATTCTTCTGCATTTTAAATTTATAATCCTACCCATCTGTTATCTTTAGTCCTGGGTGGAAGGTACAACAAGAACTACACTTTAAGATCTTCCTTCTTACATTTCCTTTACAAGCTCCCATTTCAAAACAGTCCCTGTTGTGTTTGAGAGTGACTAACAGGCCTACAAACTCTGCGCCTTCCATCTCAAAACGGCAGGAACATTAATCAGAGAACTCTCCCCTGAGCTGTGCGACATTCTAGATGAGAGGCAGTACGGACAGCGGGGTGGTTCACGTGGTTCACGTGGTTCACGGCTATCTTTGTTCCACTTTCTATATGCCTGAAATGTTCCATGAGAAAAACGGAGGGAGGGAGATAAGGAACAAGCCCAAGGGCACCGAAATAACAACAATAATGATAACTGCTTGTGAGGAATAAATGCTCTTATTGCCTTTGTTCTTTAATATGATGCAGAGAGCAATTAAAACCATCCTCTGAAGAGACAAAATGACCAACAGCTTAGGTGAAGTCTGACCGTAAAACTTAGAATCTACAGAATGCTTTCTTTCCCTCTGTGAAAAGAAACCAGTTTCCTTCTGCAGAGGTGACATTCCTACTAGGAAGTGTGCTCTCAGATCAGCCATGCTGCCCTCAGGGAGAGGCAGGCAGCACGGAAGAAGAGCTGCTTGCTCTCTAGGAAAATCACTATCCAGTTCTCATGGCCAACAAACAGTTTTAGAGAGGTTACTAAATTTTTATATATATATATGATTTTAAGCCCTTTATATCTAAAATAAAGCAAATCATGGTAAAAGCTCATTTGTATCTAAATCCAGAATAAATGAAAAAAGTTCAGGTGACTCTAAAAGATAACTTTTATACTTTAAAAACTAAGCCAGCATTAATTACACCTGGCAGCTCTTGAGAGTGTTTCACTTCATTACCTCAGACTAGCTTAATTAGCTAGACTGAAATTAGACTTCTGTCATTGTTAAAATCTAACTCCAAATCTGAACTAGAGTTTGCAGTGGCTAGCACCTACCACAACACTGTGGGTGTGGCATTAGCGTTCTGAGCCATGCCCACATTCTGTTAACCACACTGAGATAGACTCTGTAACAGGCAACAGATGTCAGCTAACACATATAACACAATGTGCGCAAAGACTAAGTAATGGCAAACTTCCCAAGAACATCACATCCAGTTTTTCAGCAGCTTCATCAGCTAATTAAATGTCAAGACAGACTTACCCATGAAATCTTGGAATGCTGCCAGTCAACTACTAAAGCTGCTTCTATGTAACTTCACATGACTAGACATGTTGAAGGAACACATGACAGAAAATCAGCTAGAGTGCTGAAGCTACAGAGTTCCACATTGAACACATACATTATGCTCTAAATCAGCAGTTCTCAACCTGGGGTCACCATCCCTTGGAAGTGGCATATCCTGCATATTAGACATTTACATTATGATTTACAACAGTAGCAAAACTACAGTTATGAAGTAGCAATGAAATAATTTTATGGCTGGGGTCACAACATAAGGAACTATATTAACTATATTTCTTAATCACAGCATTAAGAAAGTTGAGAAACACTGCCTCGAAATGAATCATTCTGTTTTAAATATTCCAGTCAATATCCAAAAGAAAGCAGGTCATTAAAACCTTGTGCATTAAGAATTTAGAGAAGTATATTTTATCTTTGATACAAAAATCTAACTGCAGAAATAGTCAAAAGTATAATAAGCTGAGAGAGGGGGTGGGAAAGGGATCACTGTACTCAGAAGGCTGAGGCAGGAGGATTACTAGAGTTCAAGAGTTCAAGACCAGCCCAGAAAATATAGCAAAACAATAAGGAATGCTCTGAACACAGAAGGCAAAATTAAGGGATATCATGTACCTGTTTACAATGCCACCCTCAAAGTCCTCAAACCTAGGCCAAGACACCTACCTCTGAGCATATATACATGTTTTTAACCATGAAAAGAAAATTACAATGTGTTAATTATACTATGTAATTTTATATGATTTCCTAAAATAATCAGGCTTAGAATTAGACATGTCCAGTTACTAGGCACCTTCTTCAGATAGGGCCTTAGCTCTTAAGTTACTATTTCAATAGAATCTTTTTAAACTTGAATTATTCAGGGAAAGTATATATAATTAAGAACTGTTTTCCATATGTATCTCCGTATTCAAAGCCAGCCTGATCTACAGAGTGAACGCCAGGGCAACACAGAGAACACCTGTCTCAAAAGACTAAAAACAAGGGCGAGAACAAGAGGGACAGGGAACTGACTTCCGGATCAAGGCACCATTACCATGAACACTATTAAGTCAATTACATTCAACAATTTATCAAATGCTTCTGAGAGTTCCACTGTCTTGACGTCACAAATAAATCAAGAAAGAAACGCTATGTTAACATGGAAACTACCTCTCATTCTTTTTAAACACAGCTAAAATAAATTCTATTTGCAATCAGAGTATAAATGTATCAATTATAATACTTCAATATTAAAAAGCAGATTGATTGCCCCAAGATAAGTAAGCACAACTTAGACCCAGATACAGATTTTAAATATACTCTAAAAAGAACTAAAGCTCCTTAAAAAAATAACAGATTCTAGGATGGAGGTCAGAGAACTGTGAGATGAGACTAGGAGAGTAAATGATAGGGGCTCCTTGAAAGCTTAAAATGGTAAGACCCATCCATCCCACTTCTAAGTACATACCTAAAAGAAATGAAGATTAGACCTCAAACAAACACTTATACTCCATTGTGGTAGACTGTTCACAACCAGGATGTAGACATAATGTTGATGTGCATCAACAGATAGATGGGACTAAACCAACGCAGCCTAGTATGCAATGCAATACTATGCAAGCTTAAATAACAATTAAAAATGGAAGTGATGAAGTAGTAAGAAAACTTGCCTGATGCCATAATCCTCTACTGTCTTAGTAAAGGGCAGCAGATGCTGGCTGCTGCACACTGGAGAAGGGAAATGGGCAGGGGCATGCTCAATGGCTATCATTGTGGATGATGAAAACCAGAGATCTCCTGTATTTACATTAAAAATATTAACATAATGTTTGTTGTCTGATTTTTTTTAATTTATTTATTTGTTTTATATGAGTACGCTGTCACTTTCTTCAAACACCCCAGAAGAGGACATCAGATGGTCTGTTACAGATGGTTGTGAGCCACCATGTGGTTGCTGGGAACTGAATTCAGGACCTCTGGAAGAGCAGTTAGTGCTCTTAACCACTGAGCCATCTCTCCAGCTCACTGTTGTCTGTGTTTTTACCACTTAAAACAACGAGGCATGTAAAAGGGAACAAAGCCAATGAGGAACAACTCATGAAACAGAGAAATACTCTTAAGAAAAGACACCAGCACCCATGAGTGTGTGGAAATGAATAGCTGGCTAAATCTGTGGGAGAGTCACATGACCGCCTCCAGGAGAATCTGATATACAAGAAATTACAAAACTGGCACTAGAGCTAACCTCCAAGTATAGACAATGCTTCTTGGTCATCTAACATGAACCCAGTGAAAGTGACAGTTCTTGAACGTATTCAGAGTGAACAGTGAGGCAGTAGAAAACAGAACAAAAGCACTGTGCTGGGAGTTAGGACTTGTGTTCCATTTTTTCCCTTGGGCAAACAAAAGACTAACTGGGGTGGGGGTGGGGGACCACCAATATTCCCAAACTTTCAGAAAGAGAAGACAGGAACAGAAGGAACAAAGATCTCTGATGCAAGGATGTTCTTTGAGAAACAAAGAATGGCTAATTCTATGAGACCTGAAAACAGCTTTCTCTTGTTCAAAAGCAGTAAAACTCTAAAAGCCCAGGAAGCCATCTATTTACCCAGTACCTGTAAGCTACTGAAATCTGTAATTCAAATGGTGGTTTGAATGAGATGTCCCCCATAAGCCCTGGGCATTTGAATACCAGGTCCCCAGCTGGAAGCTGTGGGGACTGGGAAGTGTGGCCTTGCGAAGGAAATGAATCTCACTGGGGGTTGACTCTGAGGTTTCAAAATACTTGTGCCAGTTCAGACTTACCTTTCTACTTCCTGGTTGTGGACTGAGATGGGAGCCTTGCCCAGCTGTTCCAGTGCCATGCCCACCTGCTGCCTGCCCCTCAAGACAGTGACAGACTCTTACACTTCTGGAGCTCTGAGGCCCAATAAACCCTTCTGTAAGTTGCCTTGGTCATGCTGTTGTATCAGTGCAATAGAAAAGTACCTGAGATAGCATAGGATTTTTCTCTAAGAATAACACAGTACCTAGAATACAGAAGTGGTTATCAGAGTTTGTCCAAAACTTAGTTTAACAAATAAATTCCAGAGCTGCATTATTTTCTTGTGGTGGTGATGTGTTCTGGGGACTGCTGCCAGGGCCCCACACATGCTAAGCAAGTACTTTACCCCTGAGCTACTTCCTCAGCCCTTTTTAAGCTTGCCTTGTTACATTCTTTGCAGGTCGAAATTTTTATATTACAAATCACATTTAAAGTTGAATAGTTAGGGAGGAGGGCAAGCTGAAGAATTTTTTTCATCAGAGAGAACTTCCAAAATGAACAGAGATGAAATCTTTAAATAGCTGTTGATACCTGTAAGCTGATGTTAAGATGTCAAAACTCCTACATCCGTTAACTACTCAGTCTTTGGCAAACTCCTTCTCAAGAAGTTCCCAATTCATGATCTTTTGCCATTACTTACCCATCTACCTCTTCCAACCCTTCTAAAGACAGTAAAAATATCAATGACCTTTTAAATTTATAGTAGGTCCCCACATCTTAAAAAAAAAAATCCAAAGCAATCTTCAGCCCCTAAAATAGTATTTTACATGGACTCTAATTAGTGTAAAAGAATTAATATATTTGGCAAAATCAACCAACAGCTTTAAACATTTACTAAACCTATCACTTGGATCAGTAACAGAACAGATTGTATACTGGAGCTCTGCTACTGTCCTCTGGACATGAAGACATGGCCACTGCAATAAGAGCAGCTGTGATGACCCACAGTCAATCCTCACTAACATTCTCTTACAGAAAGACGGTAGGGAGTATGTTAGTTAGAGTTTTACTGCTGTGAACAGACACCATGACCAAGGCAACTCTTATAAAGAACAACATATAATTGGGACTGGCTCACAGGTTCAGAGGTTTAGTCCGTCATTATCAAGATGGGAGCAGGGCAGCATCTAGGCAGGAATGATGAAGACAGAGCTGAGAGTTCTACATCTTCATCTGAAGGCTGCTAGTGGAAAATTGATTTCCAGGTAGCTAGGTGTAGGGTCTTAAAGCCCACACCCACAATAACACACCAACAAGGCCACACCTCTAAATAATGCCACTCCCTGGGTCTAGCATATACAAACCATCACAGGGGGTGAAAGGTGTGCTCACTAGGCAATTAATGAAGGAGCCATGAGTCAATCAGGCACTCAAGGAAGTGGGGGAAGATGAGGCCCCATGCTCCCCAAGAATATAGAAGAAGTTAGTAATCACTGGGAGGGAGACTCTTCCTTGGTGGTGGTGCCTATAAATTACCCATTCTCCCATAGGTCACCCCTCAGCCAAAATAAGCTCAGAGGCTCACCAAGCTAGCCTTGAAGAAATCATGTCCTCAGTCCATCACTGTCTGCTACCTGGAGTGAAGCAACATCTAGTCAGCCCTGTCCATGAGAAGTCACGGACAGCTAAGCAGAAACGGGCCTTTCAGAAAAACTGAGCTGCTAAAGAGGTGCAGTTCCCAACAAGTTTCTTTACATTACTAGTGAGTAACTGTGAAGCAAATAAAGAAACAAACAAGCCGTCTGCAATCCAAATTCCTTTTAGTAATTCTCCCAAGGAAAGGAAATTATCCTTTCTTAACCTAACAAACAGTTCAGAGAATAGACATCAGAAACTGTTACAGCTAAAAAGAACCTTAAACATTGTTTAGTTCAAGTGCTCTTACTGGGCAAAATATAAACACTAAAGATTATGTAGATTATCTAAGGTCACTTGCGTAAATATAAAATAAAAAATGAAGGTAAGGGCCCTGTATTGTCTGAGACTACCACTCTTCCCTACTTGACCCTGACACAAATGTGAAGATGCAGATTCCATCCTGCAAGAAGGGAAGACAGGAAAACCTTTCCCCGAGCTCAAAGGTCAAAAGAATAATGTTAGGTGATGAGGGTGCCCCGTGGCTCAGGGCCCTGTACACACTAGGCAAGTAATGGAGTACAGGGCCTGAGCTATGCACACAGCCCAGGAAGGAAATACTTCAAAAACTAGGACTGAAGCTAAAGTATCACTGTCCATGCTAAGTGGCTCCATATTAAACACGGGGTGTAAAATCAAAACAGCAGCGTATTTCTTTTAAAATGGCTCGAGAACAAGCAAGTTCAGAACGAGGTTACTAAAATGCTAAGTGCCAGCATGCATTAAACTGGTCTGAAATTTTATATATGAAACTATCCAGAGACCTAATCAAAATGAACCGTCTTGCCTGGTGAGGCTGCAGGGTTTGTTGTGGCAGTCAGGAGAGCGCGACAGCACTTATCATCAAGGCTCCCTTTGTACATTCTTGAGTGCCAGACTGAGCGCCTAATGAGACAGCAGCACACACATGCTGATGGGCTGCTCTGGCTCCTGTAGGTTATAACACATTAACTGTCTCTACAACTGTATTATGTCAACAAACTTTCCATAGGTGCTCACAAACTTACAGTGAGCCCCTATGTGCCCTGAAAAACATAAAGTAATAGAATAAGGCAAAACCATGCTTATCAATCTTTCTTCTGTGATGAGATGTCAGGAAGACATGGAGGAAAATATTAATCCACAAACATGCACAGAACGTGGTAAAAAAGTACAAATGGGGAGATTTCTCAAACTGAAACCATAATCAATTTTAAGGAACACTAGACAATGGATGTTATAAACTGGAGAAGATTCAAAAGAAAGTACTCACTGACATCTGACATATAAAATCAATAGCTTTATTTTAATAAAATATAATTATATTGTTATAACTTCTTAATCTTAGAAACTAACACCAAGGACAAGCAGCATAGATAGGTCCATGGTTTTCTGATAGGCTTACACATTATTATATAGGCTAAAAATAGGAGACAAATTCCTTTAAAAAGAAATCTGAGTACTTGGGAAAGAAATCTCCTTATTAGGGTATTGATAAAGTGGAGGAAACTGTCATCAGAGGAAAAGGCAGTCCAGCAATTGCAGATTCAGAATATGAAACAGAACATTCACCAACTGCCAAGTTTTCAACACAACACAAACAATAATACCTCTTTATTCAAAAATGCTTGGTACTGAAAGATTCTAATAATCTGTCTCTCTTCCTCGGGGGGAAAAAAACCCAGTGCCAGGTATCTGGACTGCATAACCTACAGTGACTGTATTATCAAAGTAAAGGCATTTACAATAAGAGATTTCAAACAAATTTACACATGTTCAAGACAAGAAAATCTTTTTAGCAGTAACTACCAAGTGTCACTATACTATCACAAAAAGCTCAGAAACAGGCGAGGGAACAAACAAAAAAGAGTATAAAAACAAACTGAAGAAATTTTAGTTAGGATACTATTTTGCTAAAAGAGCAATCAAAACTTAATTGTTTCCCAATTAGTTAAATGCATGTACAATGAGAAAGCATAGTCAAGAAAACACAACCTATCTGGATAGGATGATGTAGTCCTGTAATCTCCCAGCAACTGGGAGACCAAGGCAGGAGGATGACAGTGAGGACAGTCTAGGCAATGTAGAGACCCAGTCTCAAAGACGAAAAACAAAACAAACAAAATCAAGCTAACAGTACTTTCTTAATTTTCTATCCCAGCAAAGAACGTTTTAAACTATCAGTGACGTGCCTTTGCTATTAGGAAGTAGTACTGCAGGTACTAGATGCAAAATATGTTTGGGGCTAACCAAGAAGATGTGAATGTTGTCAAAATAACAATGGCTTTCCAATAACTATAAAGTCATATAAAAGAGAAATAAAGAGTTTTAGCATCTCCCTTTCTAGAAAAATGAAAACTTCTTTCTGCTACTCCAAGCAGCTGTAAACACTGCAGTTAGGACTGGAGGCTCAGGAACAAGGAGTAAATGCTCTGGACAGTCTGGCCACACCATGACGGGAGCATTCCCATGCTCCACAGGAGCACCAGGACGAGCCTGAGCTTGCTCCTTTAAACACCACCCACTGCTGCCCAAATGAGGAAGCAGCCTATCCTCACCTACAAGTCTTTATATGGAAGGACCATGGCGCCACTGTTCTTTTAAGTGACATCATTAACATCATCCTGTGCCCTGCCTCTATTTGTAGACATTTGTAAGTGTCAAGACAATCTACCTTTCCACAGCTCTGTAAAAAAAGAATCCCGACTTAGTCGGGGCTCTCTGTTCTTCTCCCTTCTTTCTCTGAATCCTTACTCAACGCAACACTACCAGCATCTGTCACTTCAACAAAAAGGAGAAGCAGATCCGAGGCACCTGCCCACTGGAGGAGCACAGGCCAGCGTGGACAAGTATTCTCAAATCCTCTCTGTCCTCCACTCTAAACACAAAAAATTGTTGTGCTACAGAATAATTTCACAGATAACTATCTTTCTCTTCTCAAGTGTACTATAAATATTTTATCCAAAATAAACCCTAAGTCTTCAGAAGCAAACAGGCTTCCCTTATAGTCCCAGGAATAAGCAGCTCCTACCCCTAAATGCAACACAGCTTTCTGGGAAGCTTTCTTAGAAGACAGGGCTGGAAGGGATCTTACCATCCACACTAGGTCAGACGAACCAACTGCTGCTATACAACAAGAATCTAACAAGTAACTTTGCTATTCTCTGCCTACTCACTCTCAAGTACAGAGAGATGGACACACAGGGGCATATGCTTTCAGAATCACTACTAGTCTCAGGATAGAAAATGAAGGCTTTTCCTCCTCAGGTTATGTAAGATGAATCTATATGAAGTGCTGTGCTCTTAACACAACTCAGTCTGCCATCCATGAGCAACTTTATATATTAATATAAAGCAAGACATAGTCCTTGCAAGACAGACACACTTTAGTCCCAACCCTGAGGCTAAGCAGGAGCATCACTGCACCCCAGGACAACAGAGCCTGGACAACACAGTCAACACTGGGGGTTGGGGGGGAGGCAGTGGAAATAAATTGGAGTAACTGTGCCCCAATTCAAGACCTATCTCACGTGAGAAAAACAAGCCAATAATATTAATGATACTCTACTATGCTTGCAATCAGGAACCTAACATAACTGTCTCCTAAGAGGCTTCATCAAGCAGCAGATGGAGGCAGATGCAGCATGTACTGCATCCTTACCTACACATCCTTATATGGAAGAAGCATGGTGCCACTGCTAAAAATGTGACATCATTAATATCATCCTGTGCTCTGCCTCTATTTGTAGAAGATGATTTTAAGTGTCAAGACAGAGCTCAGGGAGTCTTGTGGAAGACTGGAGGATAGAAGTGAGAAAGCCAGAAGGGTTGAGGACACCACTAGAAGACCTACAGAGTCAACTAACTTGAGCCCATGAGGACTCAGAGAGCACAGGCCACCAACAAGAGAGCATACAGGAGCTGGACGTAGACCCCTACACACTGGAGTGGAGGCTATCTAAGTCTCTCTCCCTGCCCTTTCTCCTTCCCCCTACCTGGACTGCCTGGTTGGGCCTCAGTGGGAGAGAATCTGCCTAATCCTGCTGGGATGAGATGTCCCAGGGTGGGGTGGTACCCAAGGGGAATGAATACCCCAGAGCAATGGGGGGAGGGCGATTTTGTAAGGGTGGCACTGGGAAGGAAGGGTGTAAGACTGTGATCAGGATGTAAAGTGAATAAAGAAATTATTGGAAGAAAAAGATAGGAGTAACTAATGTACTGTAGATATGCTGAGGGGTCACACAACTAACAGCTGTGTGCTAGAGCCCAAAGCCTTGAACGTGAGGCAAGAGGCAGGTAACACCTCAGGGAAGAAGTAGAGAAGGAGGACAAACAGTACCACTGTACACAGTAAGGTTTATTTAACCAATTATTATGTACTCATTGTATGGTAAATTCTCATTTCTCTATCTGAATCCCCCTCAAGTACCATGACTTTGACTAAATTTATGTGTCTAAAATAATACACCTGGGAATGGGGAAAGAACGCACTCTGTAAGAAACAAGAAGCAATGTCTTTCTTTTCAAGCCAATTAATTGCTCACAATAAACTGACAAAACCAAATACTGAATTTTTTAAAACATCTCTAGATGATAATAAATTAAGCACTTTTCCCCTTGTGTAAAATTTCAAGGGTGCTGGAGAGATGGCTCAGCGGGTTAAGAGCACCAGCTGCTCTTCCAGAGGTACAGAGTTCAAATTCTTGGCAACCACAGGATGGCTCACAGCCATCTATAATGATTCTGATGCCCTCTTCTAGCATGTAGGTATACATGCAGATAGAACACTCATATACATCAGTACATGAATCTTTTTTAAAAAAAGGAAATTTCAAAACTAGACACTTCTAGGATACATATCTAAGCTTTTAACTGCTCCCCATATGATCACGTAGGATCCACACCTGATCCACAGTACTCACTGGGAAGGGCTAGGGCTTCAGGAATGGTGCATAATTAAGCAGCCTCTCTGAAACACCAATCTATCACCTCTGCCACGTTAGTACTCCCTTCCAGCTGTCAAAGGTCCAAATTCTAATGTGGCCTGGGCTGGGGGATGGTGCACGGAGACTCTAATGACACAGAGGAATGTTACACAGTGAGGCCATACAGAGCTTTGCTAACAGAAACCAGCTGTTGGGGGATGCAATTTCCAATATTTGGGACTGGCGAAATATTAATGGGTTCCTTCAATTCCAAGTTTCCACTCTCGAAGTAAGGCCCTTCCCTGAGTGTCGCTGGCACCCCTTTCTAAAATAACTGCCCCATAGTTCCAACTGTGTATCCATAAGGTAGGTGCAGAGGTTGTCTATAGAGTTCTTTTCCTCAAAGTCATTCCTTATATGAAAAGCCATGCATCCCTAAAAGGATAGCCTAATCTACATTCAGCATCAAGGACGTGTTATTTACAAAAAATTGTGATAAAATATTTACCACTGGTTATTTTCGCTGTAATTCTTTTCCCACAAACTTAATTCTATCAGTTGGTAAAAATCTTTCCCAGGATTTGGCTATCCCTCCCAAACAGTCCCCACATCAATCTAAAGCTTGTTTTGAATGTGGTATGGTGGCACACACCTATAAACATGCCTATAAAGCACTTGGGAAACTAACACAGAAGACGCATGGGTCTGAACTAACTTGGTCTATACAGTGAAACCATGTCTACATAAATAAAATATTTGTTTTCATGTAACCAACTGAATACTTACTATATCCCACCACCAAATCCAACACCAAAAACAACAAAACCGTGCACACATGCACGCACGTGCACTTTGTTTTCCTGACTTAAGACTGACAGGCTTTCTTGTATGGATCTTATATAATTCTGGTTTGCAGAAAATAGGCTGTAGAAAATCCACGCAGGAGCTTCCCACAAAACGAAGCCAATAACTTCCAAAAGCTAATAAGACCAGGAACAATAGAATCCACGTTTCCAACCAACATAACTCAGAAACCCTAGGATTAGGTGGAAGACAACCCACTGTCCTGAGATCTGTGAGCACTGAGAAAGATGTCTGGCAATGACATCCTGGAATCCCAGACAGATGCTCAGGGGGTATGTGAACCAAACTACTGCTGACCCAGACACCATTATCAGAGTAGTTTTAAATATTTTTAAAAAGAAACAAACCTCAATTTTGTCTGTTTTGGCATCTCCCCAGTATATTGTGCCTTCATCATAATCCAGGGCTAAGCCATTTGGCCAACCAAGGGAAGTGTTAACAAGAACTACCCGGTCAGATCCATCCAGAGCAGCTCGCTCGATTTTGGGGATTTCTCCCCAGTCCGTCCAATACATGTACCTATAAAGACATTAAAAAAAATGAGCTGAAAGCAAATAACAAAAGTGAATCCCACTCCACACATGACATTATCATCAGTCAATGCCGTGGGAGGAGGGGAGAAAAATATTGGGACCTAAGCTTCTGTAGAGAAAGTTTCTAACGTTTATCACAGCAGTATATAAGCACACTCTCAGATCAAAACTGCTCTCTGGAGTTGATGAAAATGTCTCCCAATGGAGTCTCATTAGACTCCATTCCTACGCACAGTTTTTTCTACTACATTTCTGTTTCTTCCCATGTCGTGCCACTCTTGCTCACTGGCTTGTTATCTCCGGTACAGAAAGTTATGTAGTATAAATAGTCAGGTGACAAACTGAATTCCCCAAGTAACTAATAATCCCCGTGGTGCTAGTAATACCTGGTGGACACTGAGGCCTAACACCTGTCACTGTATCGGCCCTCAAATAAACCTCACAGAAAAGTGAGTCATTCACAGGAACTATAAAGTAAGATAAGTCTCACAATAACAACTGAATAGGATAAAATCAAGTCTGCTGGAGAGAGGGGAGAAAAGTTTTGAAAATAATTTCTTTCCACATTTTTCACGACCAAGATACAATCTGAGCAAACCCTCAACCACAGCAGATCAGCAAGTCTGGCTGAACGCAGAAGCTAACCACTCAAGACAGTCAAGAAGGTTTCTTAAAAGTGCAATTCTTTGAGATCATATTCTAATTGCTACACTCTAAAGCTGATGCAAATTGTTTACTGAAAAACAATAAACTCCAAGAGTTCTTGTCACCTGAGCTGTGCCTCTAGGTACTTGTAGAAAACAGATTACTCATGTCAACACTTCTTACCCAACCATGGGATCTAACACAATAGCCCGGGGCTCCTCTAAGTCCTCTGAAATCAGGATCTTTCTCATGGTCCCATTGAGCCTTGTCACTTCTATCCGATCTGTGCCAGTGTCTGTCCAGTACAGGTTTCTTGCAACCCAGTCAACAGCAATACCATCAGGATGAGCAATTTGGGCTGTGACCACAAACTGACTGCCAGATCCATCTATGAAGGAACGACGGATGGCCCTCACTTCATCATCAGTCCAGTAGATGTAACCTTCTACAGGATCATAGTCTATGGCAATGGCATGCCGGATATCTTCTAACTGCAGGACAATGTCAGTAAAATCTGGTGTATCCAAAGAAATTCGCCTCAAGTCTGTCCGTCGGGCTAAAAGCAGCAGTTCAGTGGCACCTAAAACAACAAAGAAAAACCAATCAATCATTTGAAAGCCACAGGCAAAATTTAGCTACTCTACATAAAAGAATGCATATGTCTTCAGGAATAAAAAATTAACTGTATTTAAAAGAATACCAACTCTCTTTAGAGTAGAACTAAAAAGTGATAGCACGAAGTAGAAGAGTCAGGCAAGCGCCCTAACAGTGAACCTCTCCATCAAGTTTGATCCACACTTGTCATTTCCTAACAGTCCCTGGATAAGAAGGGCATGTAGAGATGATCACTAGACATTTAATACCTAGCAACTAAGTATTAATAAAAAAAATGCAAGATATAGATCCTTTATTCAAGATGCATACTTTAAAGGATCTAAAAGAAAAGCTGGGAAAACAGTGGAGTGCTTGCCTTACAAACACGAAGACCCAAGTCTGATCCCCTGAACCCACATACAAAAGGCCAGTCCTGGTAGCAATGCACTGGCTGTCCTAACAAGATGTAGAGACAAGCAGATCCCTGGGATCAAGGCCACCTAGTCTAGCCTAGTTGGCAAATTCCATGCCACAGTTCTGCCTCCAAAAAAAAAAAAAAAAAAAAAAAAAAAAAAAAAAAAAACAACAACAAGGAGGTAAATGGTACCTGGGAAGCAACACATGGAGGTTCTCTGGCCTCCATGTATACCTATACATATGAACATGTGTGTATAAAAACATGTTCATATGTGCACACACATACACACATGCATACATACACAATGATAAAAAATCTAGAACAAGAAATGTTTAAAGCTGAATTTTGAAATAAAGGAATGTTCCAGTATATAAATGTTCTCTCAGTGACACTGTCTTAAAGGAACAGAGCTATCCCTGACAGACGGAGAAAAGAGAGGCTGTAGAGGTGGAACGGCAGCCCTGGAGAGAAGTCTAAGAAGCACATCAGCGGTTAAGAGTACTTGAGCCAATAAAATTTGGTTCAAGTAGGATACAAACTGAAACAAATAGAGCCTAGAGTCTAGAGTCTACTAAATGTGTAAAGGTTGCTGCAAAAATTAAAGATAAACAGATATAACATTCATGAAGGTACTAAGTATAAAAGTATTAAACAAGCATCAACTAATTTATTATTAAAAATAAAGAATGAGTTATAAGCCATATTTCTGAAATATTTTACCATGTTCAAAGTCAAGGTACATTTCTAAACAGAAAAGGATCCAATAAAAACAATTAAAAATTAGGATATTAACCTCAATCTTTTTGTTATTTTCTATGTTCAAGTAAACCACCAGCAAAATAATCACCTAAGAGGCTATTAAAAAACAATATGTAAACTGTCAAAGGAATGAGCCAAGTAAAGAAAAAAGAAATCCTAGCTAAAATATGTGCCGGCATATAGACCTATATATGAATCTGGAGTTGTAACTGCAAACGCAGAAGAGGAGTGAAGTTTCAGGATGGGCTGTTGACCTGAGTGCTGATTATACGAATTCTAAACTGCAGGAGACACAATTGTAACCGCAGGCAGAGCAGGAACAATTCTGCACAGCTCACTGCCCCACTGACTGCCAAAACGAGTCAGCTCAACTGCAAACAATTCACGGAACTACTAATTTGAGCAAAGTGATCAAAACAATATAGGTAACTGAAGACTACTAGATGCCAAATATGTATCTGAAACCCAAAACTAGCTGACCGAACTCATCTGTACCACTGTGAGATGGGAGAGAAACCTCCATTTCTGAAATAAGTCCTCGTTTTCAAAGTCAAGGTACATTTCTAAACAGAAAAGCAATGTTACAAAAACCCTTCTGTTTAAATTGAAACCAAATCAGTGTTTACCATGGAAACCATCTGACGAGAGCCAGCCAGCTTCACCTTTGACTACAAGGATAATTTATCAATGCCAACTTCTAATAAACATCCACTAAGTTGTCTCAATTCCATCTCACTGACTCCCTGGCTTCCTTGCCAGAAACTCTTTCTCTTATAAGCTCTGGAGTGAAGGCTTTTCAGAGATAGATGAAGAAGCCACACTGCACATGTAACAATTTTCTGGTCTACCAGGTTTTGCTAGTTGCCAGAGAATGGTGACCCATGGGGGAAGAATGAATACACCCTCATTAAGAGAAAGAAGAGCTGGTGTTCTCCAAACTACAAGCCTTGCACTGTCCTAGGGCAATGCCTTCTCCAACTGCCTCTATCTATAGGGAATCAGGAGTGAGGAGAAGAGGCGAAGGGGACCAGTTAAGCTAAAAACATAAAAGTTACTTTAATAGTACAGCAAGGAATTTTTTCTCAGTGTACTCGTCATTAAAGAATAGTCAAAAATATCTTTTAATCACTTAATAGAAACCTCATCTATTCATTTTATTCTTCATGGACTACAGCTTAATGACTGATTGCCCTTCAGTTTATCTCCAAGTGCTACATGCCTGTATGAGACATAGTACTCTCTTCTCACAAGTCTTAGTTGAGATTTCAGTGGCTGTGAAATTTGACAAAGAAATAGTATTTAAATATTTAATTAGTACTGAGTTAGTATTTAACATGAATTAGTATTTAATAATTAAGTATTTAAATAGTATTTAAGAAGCAGCATGTTTTATGTTAAATGATTTAACATAAAATAAAAATAAAAGATGTCACAAAGCATAAACCACCCTGCTGTAGGCCACCTGAGTGACCCTGCTGTAGGCCACCTGAGTGACCCTGCTATAGACCACCTGAGTGACCCTGCTGTAGGCCACCTGAGGGACCCTGCTGTAGGCCACCTGAGTGACCCTGC